>NC_020492.1:32891882-32930018 GCF_000184155.1 Fragaria vesca subsp. vesca | reverse complement strand
CTCTCTCTCTCTCTCTCTCTCTCTCTCTCTCTCTCTCTCTCTCTCTCTCTCTCTCTCTCTCTCTCTCTCTCTCTCTCTCTCTCTCTCTCTCTCTCTCTCTCTCTCTCTCTTAAGCGCAGTAGGACTCTCTGAGATTGATTTGAAGATTCAGAAGGTGGTGTTTCTTCTGCTGGAGCTGTCTGCATCTTAGACCTTGAGTTTTAGAGAGTGGACATAGAAACGAAATGGTGAAGAATTGATTAAAGGAAAGATATACGACTGTTTAATTCTCTGGGGAGGCGATAAATGTTATGCCTGTATGTTGATAGCCTTCAACTATGTCTTCGGTTTCATAGAGTTATACCAAGTAGCTTTGCATATGAAATTTCATTTCTGTTGTCTGTTGAGATTCTCTCCAGCTTAACTTGATGCTGATGCTTTGTGATATACAATCATTTTCCTCCGGGGATTCATAGAGTTTGATTAGATTGCAGTGTTGCTGCAGGTACATGATATGGTTATGAATCTAAAAAGTTACAATCTTTGCCTCTTACTACAAAGAAAGCATGAGAATTTTTACTACACAGAATGAAAGCTCTCCTTAAATCGACTCTGTTCTTCTCTTTTGGTTGTCATCCATTTCCATTATTCTACTTTTTCGATCACAAAGAAAGGTTGGCCGATAAGAATCAGTATGCACAATTATAGGGCCGGCCTCTTTAAAACCTTAATATGCCATCATGCCATGACTTAGAATCTTAGATTAGTGTATGGATGTAACTGCAAATTGCTCATCTTATCTGCATTGTACGAGTGACATTGTAGTGCAGATTGGCTACCTAGCTTGCAAACAAAGACTTCCAAGTCAATGAGTCAATGGAGGTGCATATGTGATTGGAAATTGATATATCTTTTTGACCAGGCAACTGCAACTGTGCAATCAAAGGTGCTAAACTGCTGGATTGTTATGTTACTTTCATGACCCAACAATATGTATGTGCGACTTTGTAGGTGCCTTCCACTGGTTTTATTCTATTTGATTCATTCATTTTGGGATGAGCTTAATTTTTAGTGAAAATCAATCTAGTAGTCCTGCACTCCTGCTTCTGCTTCTTCTTGTGATTCTAGATCGAAAACAGATGAATTGGTGAGCTTAATTGGTTCCTTGTGTTTGAAGAAGTCCAGTGAAGTTTTCTTAATTGTTTATCGAGCACTGACAGATTCAAACACCAAGTGATTCCAACTCATACTGCACAGCTTAAGAAGTTGATGGCCAAGGACTAGACGGTCATTTCGCTGGTCAACGAGAATCACCATCATAGGGTGCAATTAAAGCGACTTCTTTGTCCCCCATTAACAACAGATCGTTAACCACACCCTACTATCTCATCTTCATCAATATACGACTTCCAAACATGTTTTGATAGGAACTGGTAGCCATCGAGGTATTATTGTTTTCCTTACGTGAAATCAATGCCAAACTATGTGTACATATGAACATATCCAATGAGAGTAGAGATTAGTATCAATATGTAGAACTGTCATTCAGAATTTTAGGTAATTAGACAAGATCGGTGATCTGCCAATTAAAATTTATAGACATATGTTTTCGGCAATACTTGAACTCGCTATTGAATATAATTTTCACTTATTAAATATTGTATCACATTTTAAAAAATGCACATATGTTTTAAGCTATACTTAAACTCGGCTATCGATTACAATTTTCACTTATTAAATATCGTATTACATTCTAAACAATGCATGTAATGAGTTGAATTTGTCTAACATCATATTATAGGAGTTTTCAAACCACCCGATTGGAGGTAACTATTATGATCATCGTGAGTGAGTGAGTGACATTTGATCATCGTGGGTAAAATGGAAGGAAATATTTGTCTTCATTTTAACCATTCTTCTTTTGTTTGTTTTTGCTTATTCTTTGCTAGGATGTTTTGTATTGTTCTAATTGTAACGTAGTTTGGACACGTCACTCACTTATCACATGTTAAGAAGAAGAAGAAAGCTGATCATTGATTGAGAAGTGAGAACTGAGAAGAGAAGCAAGCAGTCTCTTTCTCTCTAAAGAAAGAAGCAAAACAGAGCAAGCCAAACTAAACAACAACGAGCCATGGCAGTGACAGACTTCTTCGCCGGAGAGATCATCACGGAGCTCCTAAAGAACCTGCTAACCATATCCAAAAAATCATGGACGTTCAAAGACAGCGCCAACGGCCTCATAGAATCCATACAACACCTCCTCCCCATAATCCAAGAAATCAAATACTCCGGCGTCGAGTTGCCGGCCATCCGCCAGTCTCAGCTCGACCGTCTCTCGGAGACTCTCCGGCAGGGCCATGAGCTGGCACACAAGGTCCTCCTCTCCTCTCGCTACAACATTTACAAGAACCTCCAATACGTCCGGAAAATGGAGAAGATCGAAAAGGCAGTCGCCAAGTTCATCCAGGGCCCATTGCAGGCCCATATCTTGGCCGACGTTCATCACATAAGGTTCGAGACCACCGAGCGTTTCGACCGTCTTGAAGGCTCCAGCCACCGCCTCGAGCAGAGCCTCGGCGCCATGAAGATTGGAGCTTGCGGTGGCGGCGGCGTGTCGTGGATGGAAGAGGCTGTGAGGCGCGTGGAGGAGGAGGGCCGGATGCAGTGGGAGAGCAGCAGTGAGTTGGTTTTGGGTTTGGGTTTTGGGTTGAAGAAAGTCAAGGAAATGGTTTTGGGTAGAGACGACTTGATCGTTGGGATCAGTGGGATTGGTGGCTCTGGAAAAACCACTCTTGTTAAGGAGTTGGTTAAGGATGATCATGTCCGATGTAAGTAAAGTTCGATTTCATAGTTTTTAACTCTTCAGTTTATGGAACGATGAAGCTAACTTATTGTGTTGTGTTTATTTGCAGCTTATTTTGGTGAGAGGATCCTGTTCCTGACGGTGTCACAATCTCCGGATGTAGATGATCTGAAGGCCAAGATTTTGGGGTTCATTATGGGGGGTCAAGTTCTGAGTCCCACTTCTGTGCTTCCTCAAATAAACTTTCAATTTGAATGGAAGAACCCAACAAAGACCCTGGTGGTTTTGGATGATGTTTGGTCACTCTCAACGCTTCAGCCGCTGCTCTTCAACATTCCTGGTTGTAGAACCCTAGTGGTTTCACGTATCAAATTCCCAACTGCTGTTAAAGCCACCTATGACGTGGAGTTGCTGGGTGAAAATGAAGCAGTGTCTCTGTTTTGCCACTCTGCTTTTGGCCAAAAGTCGATTCCTCCTGGTGCTGATAGGAAATTGGTTAAGCAGGTACCTTTTCCCATCAATTAGGTTCTTTATGTTTTTGCTATAGAAAGTGTAGTGTAATGTAGCTGATGATTATCTTTTCTTCAACTCTTATTAGATTGTTGATGAGTGTAAGAGGCTGCCTTTGGCTCTCAAAGTGATTGGGTCTTCATTACGAGACCAGCCTGAAATGATTTGGGCAAATGCGAGCAAAAGGTTGTCACGAGGGGAAAGTATTGGCGAGTCGCATGAGACCGACCTACTTGATCGAATGGCAATCAGTGTGAATTGCTTAAGCCCCAAAGTTAGGGAATGTTTCCTGGATTTGGGTGCCTTTCCAGAAGATAAGAAGATCCCTCTGGATGTTCTTATCAACATTTGGGTTGAAACCCATGATCACATTGATGAAGAACTGGCCTTTGCTATTCTTAACGAGCTAGCAGACAAGAATCTTGTCAGCTTAGTGAAAGATGCGAGGTATACCCCAATACCTGAATAATCTTGCCACTGCTGCATTATAGATTTTATTAAACCAATGGAAGTCTTTACTTAATGATTGAGATTGTTATTAGCAGTGGTTAATCTCTTTTTTTATACTGATCTGGCAGAGAGGGAGATATATACAGCAGTTGCTATGACATCTCAGTTACACAACATGATGTCTTGCGAGACCTTGCTCTTCATTTGAGTAATAATGGCTCCATAAATCAACGAACTCGATTACTGATGCCAAGAAGAGAGATAGAACTTCCAAGAGAATGGGACAGGCATTCAGATGAGCCATTTCAAGCTCGAATTGTATCTATTCATACAGGTACTACAATTCTTTCATCTTGTAGGTCAGATATTCATTATGTTTGCACATTGTGTTTAATTACTAGACCAAACACTGAATATTGTATACATATATAGGTGAAATGACAGAGATGGACTGGTTCGAAATGGAATTCCCCAAGGCTGAAGTGCTCATCTTGAATTTCGCCTCCAACGAGTACATGTTACCTCCTTTTATTCGTCACATGCCAAAGCTGAAGGCTTTGATCATCATAAACTACAGCGCATCCAATGCAATTCTATATGAATTTTCTGTCTTGTCAAGTTTGAGCAACTTGAGAAGCCTTTGGCTTGAAAAAGTTTCAGTTCCTCCCTTGTCCCCTGCTACCTTCCCTTCCAAAAAAGTTCGCAAGATATCGTTAATCTTGTGTAAGATAAATAAGAGCCTCGATGAATCAGCATTTCCTCGGCTCTTAGAACTCACAATTGATCATTGTGATGATTTGTTCGAGCTGCCTTCAAGCATTTGTAGGATGCATTTGCTTACCAACCTAAGCATAACCAACTGTCACCATCTATGGCAGCTGCCAGCGGATTTGAGTAAGCTGAAGTCTCTACAAATCCTAAGGCTATATGCATGCCCATATCTGCAAAAACTTCCTCCTGACATATGTGAGCTCCTCTGCTTGAAGTACCTAAACATTTCACAATGCTGTAGTTTGAGGGGTCTTCCCTTAAACATTGGCAAGTTGGCAAGTTTGGAAAAGATTGACATGAGGGAATGCTCACAACTCAGGAATCTTCCAAGCTCTGCAGCAGCATTACCTTCTCTTGGTCGTGTAGTTTGTGATGAAGAGATTTCTTGGTTATGGAAGAAGGCATTGCCAGACGTTCATGTTCAGGTTGCAGAGAAACGTTTCGATCTCGACTGGCTTGATGAGTGAACAAAATGGTGAATTTCTTTTGTCACTACAGGTTGATGTAAATTATGGGTCTGTAATCTGTATAAGAAGAAACAATCAAGGAAATATCATCTTTTTTCTGTGATTCTGTTATCCGTATTTCAAGACTAGTTTCATAAGTTTTTGTATTGATTCACCATGAAATTTCTCCCCAGGAGGCCTAAGATTCTTTCCCTGTCGTACATGTTCAGGCGATTAGGGATCAAACTAAGTCCTTGATTTCAAAAGCAAACTTAGGCTTGAATCCAAAAGTTAGAACAAGAAACTTGGAATATACATTTGGTTTTTTATCCAATGGTATTATTAAAACAATTCATGCAGTAGGAAAATGATAAATTTCTCAAAGTCGTGATGATAATATAAAGTAAAAATTAAACCAACAGATTCTTGAAGTTCAACGACAGTAAACAATCAGTTGCAGTTTACTATAAGTTGGCAAAGGCGTGTTGAGTAGAAGAGAAAAAACGTGTGGGTTCCATGATCAGATCATCAGATGTCGACTGCTTCATCTTTAGTCAATTTCAGCCTTTTGGTGGTTTCCAGTGACTTGTCTCGTACTGCTAAGTCGCCCAGAACCTGGTGTGTTCACATTCTTGGTCTACAGGTGCATGATTGAGATCGATTCCTGGATTATACATACCTTGATCTCTCATCTCAGTGACAAAATAGCATTTCCACACTTTAAAGTCTTGTTCTTTTAGTTCCAGGATGTGACAAGAGGCGTGATTGTGATTGTGATCGGTATTGGCAGGGCTCTACCATCAGTGTTTTAAACTGTTTTACTCAGGTTCAAATTAAGAAGTTTCAATACTGCTTTTCAATCAGTAATTAAGCAAAATTAGTGTCATATTATCATCTATCCGAGTTCTATCACCAGGCAACTCTCAAGGGACAAGAGGGGTGAGCTTTTTATATAATCATCTAAGAAATCGTTCTGTACTTGATTTGACAAGAAGCTTAAGCCTCATCATGCATACAAAACCAACAATTATGCTGTAATGTACATATAAGCAGGCTATGAGTGTTCAGAATTCACTACTCAGAGAAATCTGGTGGGCATATACTCGCGTATTCTAAGAGGAAGGCTGTAAAATTCTTCATTTCTAGCATCTCCATTCCTCTTCTGGAAGGGTTTCCACCATGCAAGCCCTCTGTCATCGACTGCATGCTTGGCATCAAGCGTGTTGTCAAGCAGTGTCCCGACGATGATTGCCACTGTCGGGCTCGAAGAGAAGATTGTGTTCAACCAATCATCAAACTGCACCCAATAAAACGGAAAGTGATTCAATCAGATAAAGAAAACCATCATAAAAAGGTCCCTATACCATCTGACTTGCCCATATACATGAGAGAGTTTCAGTCTTTTGTCTACATGACTTACCCATATACCATCTGTTCTAACTGGTCCGACACCATCTGCGGTTGTTGTTGTGATAAAATATTGAGGTATTGATATCCCAAGAAACAGGGAAAGCCCCAAAACATAGATGTTTCTCAAGGAATTATTGTTTGCAAACTGCATGAATGTGATCCCAACAGCAGCTGCATATTTAATAAAAAAGGGTGACCAACTCATAAGAAATGAATGACCAGAACAGTTTAAATTGGCTATTCGGATAGCTTACCAACAATCCCAAATAAAACACAGTATATGGCAGCGAAGATTGGCAAGGGAATAGATGCAAAGAAAGCACCAAACTTCCCTGGAAGACAAACCAACATAATCAAACACAATAGGATAGGATCACTTTTAATAAAATTCAAAATGGTGAAGACATAACAAACCAAATATAGAGAAGAAGAACATGAAAGCAGTTGATATCTGCACTACTCTCCTGCTCCCTATGTGTGTCAATCCAAGCAGGCCAACATTTTCTCTGTTGCATCATTTGAGGGAATATCAACACATACGTCAAGTAAACAAAAGGGCACATTTTCAGAAACAAAAAAAAATTACAGAAATGTATGCTTTTTAGTGTAGGTTTAGTAAACATGGACAGTGAAATATGAATTTGAAGTGATGGATTCAGAGAATAGTCAAAATACATATCAAAAGTTTCATCAACGCAAAAGAATTGTGAATGCGAAACTTGCACATGGACATGCATTAGCACCTGATGATATGTTCCGTTTGGACTTGATACACATTTACCAAACACATGCTGGATTGTCTCGAAAGTTGCTCGAAAATAAAAAAAACAAATAAAAAAAAAACATATGGTTTTCCCAACTATTTCGGAGAAGACAATAATCACTTACACTGATGCAGTATTACCAACACAAGAACCAAATATTCCTTCAAGCAACATGCCAATACCCTGCATATGGACATGCAGAACTACAGGTTATCTAATCGGTTAGGAATACGAGGCAGTTGTCTGAGCTCTTCAAAAGCATCAACAGAGATATATGGTAAGGTGTAAGAAGGAGCTGCATAACAATTTTGCAACGAGACCTGTAGCCCAATGCTGCTGCTCAAGACATGTGCTGGAGGCGGGGTTGCACCTGAAAGCCGTGCTGCTGCAAACAATGTTCCAGTTGTCTGCCACAGAATACAATATTTTACTTCATCAGATTCTGAATTGCAAACTACAATACTCAAAGTGAGGTAGGTCAAAACTTAAAAGTTCATAACAGAACAAGACACTCTACTGTCAGGATTTATAGCTTGAAGTTATACTGTCTACAAAGGAGACTGACCTCTGCAGTTGTCACGATTGCTGCTCCCATCATCCCAAAGACATGGCTTGCTCTAAATATGGGTGCACCCCACTGAAATGGATATGGGATTCTAATCCTTCATTTGAAAAAATCATTATCATTTGTCATGAATATTCTTCTAAAGAAAATTTTTCAATTTTATGATGCAAGCAGAGATCCCCAACATCTGTACATACCAAGGAGCAGAGGTTATCAGGTAAGAGTGATCTGTACGGCAACTTCGTTTAGTCTGCTCCCCAACATTGTTATAAGCACCAGCCTCGGTGAGGATAGCAGCAAATGACCAGACAAGCCCAACGCAGAGAAGCAAAGCAAACCTCTCAAGTATGGCATGTGCGCTAGGAAGAACGCGCCTCAGATACTGTTGAAACAATAGTCTTGTTATACTTGCCAACACTATTCTAAGAACAAGTCAGAGTATCACAATGAATATATTTATTTACCTGTTGGCTAATGACCAGCAGAATCAGCATAGGCAGGCCAAGCTCCACACAGTTAGCAAGCTGCATAGAAAAGAATAGTCTGAGAATGGTTTTGATAAGTCTAGGAACGCCGTGAAAGCGATGGAGTGTTTGAGTATAGACATTACAAGTGGAAAGCCCCTTGCGAAAAGACCAAGACCAACCACACACACCACTGGCACGATAACAATTGGACTAAAGCGTCTGGTAGAGGAGAACACAAAAGGTTAAGTTAGAAAGCAAGACACGAGGACCTAATGGAACACATCAGTTCTAAACTCAAACCATCAGTCTCAGGATTATGATTATACTTTGTACAGCTTCCCCATGCTCTGCTATAGCCAATGAAGATGTTGATGAAGGAAGCAACAATAAGGGATCCTTGAATCGTTCTCATCGTGACCTCAAACCTCTGCAATCATTCAGGTTTTTTTTAGTCTAAGTTTCAAAATGAAATTGGTATATGGAAATATAATCTAAGAAGTATATCCATGACAAGGGAATATACCTCATGTTCACTTTTAAAATTCCTATCAGAGTAATCATTTATGATCGACGACACTGGCAACATAAAAGCAAATGAGGCATTCATCACTGTTGGAAGCCTTGATCCGATAAAGGTTTGAAGCAAGGTGTTTATAGCTGACATAAACAGCAACGTCTGAATCACACGGGCTTTATCACCCTGTTCAAAGGAAGAGTAAAGTGACAAAATTAACATCAAAGCCAAGTTTATGATCCCTAGTGTTAGGCTAGTATAATATGAGATTTTATCACATAATACATAGCGGACATAACTTACATGATCCCCACCCATCCGAGGCACGAGTGTACTGGCAATCAAAACTATAGATCCAAGCATGACAATATAGTGCTGAAACGCCAGAATGAATGTCTCCACTGTAAAATTGAATCACTTATAAGCATTCTGTTGCGGTTCTGTTTATGCTTCCTAAACTATTTCAAGAGAGATCAATCGGATCATGTTCAGCTAAGCTGGATAACCAAATCTGTGATGAACAAATGATGCATATGCTCATTCTTTTTATTAACAATTAAAAGGGCAAGTTTTTCCAAGGATATGAACATAAAGTAAAGACGAGCTGCAAAACTGGGAAGAGAGGTCCCTCACAAGAAATATCATAAACAAAAAGATTCTTTAAAACCCTCACTCCACCTCATAAAATAAGGCATGCAGCTAACAATCTAAAAAGAGATACCAAAAGCATCCACTTTAGAACTCAACACAAAAAACGCAGAATATTCAAAAACAATTAAAAAAAAAAAAAAATACGACCGTATCCAGAATCTAGAGAAAGGAAGAGAGTTTGAGACTAACGCCAAGAGGGATTGGACTGGATGCAATACTGGAGCTGGTGGAGTTGCTCGGCTGGAGTCCATGTGGGACCCCTTGCCCCTCCAAGGGGTAGAGGTGGTCGTGCTGCCGTCTGAGGTGCCGGAGTGTGGTGATGGTTGTGTCCTGTTTCCACCATCTTCTTCGTTTAACTTGCGACTTTCCTCAAGTTTCTTTGACTTGTAGTTGTGCAAGTACCTGTTACTCTCCCTCGTAAAAGACCAACTTAATGAATGAAAGGGAAAGAGATGACCGACTTGATGGAAAACTAAATGAGACGGGAAAGTGTCTGCTTTTGCTTAGAGAAAAGTGGAGGTCTTTTCTGGTATGTTTCCGAGGTAAGCAAGTAGAGAAAGTTAAATCATTTATGTTTGTTTATGGAAAGAAGAAGGTCGTTCTGAATTTGTGATCAGAGATCAGTACACAGAATCCAGAAAGAAACAATCAGATAGACGATGGAAGTTGAGGAAGAGAGAGAGAGAGAGCGCGCTCATCAATCTCATGGGGCGGGTTTGGATTACGTTATGATTGTCGTCTACCCAGGAGCATCACCATTAATTCTTTATGGGCCAAATATATATCTTCGAGGAACTTCCACTTCCTTACCAAGCTTCCTCTTCCCATAACCCACACTCGTATATCTGATAATAACGCTTTTGCCATTCTCATCTTTCAGCTGGGTCCTGGGCATGAATGCATATCTATCTTCTAGTGCTCCTATTCCTCCTTTACTGGCCTCCCTATTTGATTCTGTGGTGTACCATTTCTATAGATGACTTCTATGTTTCTTATCCTTCTCCATGTCGACCACCTTTACTGATCTTCATCAACGCCTTTGCCCATCTGTTTAACGTCAAGAAATGATAAATATGGGATCTGTCTTTTGTGCATATGACACACATAAAGGTATTGAACTATTTATAAAATTAAACTTGGTTGCTGTTACTTCTTAAGAATGCTATCCACAATTCCACTGAGATGTTAGGTGTACTAATCTTTATCATAATCATAATCATAATCATGGTTAGAGAATCAGAGGAGTGAGAGGACCTCGATTAGTAGGGTGGTGAAACATCTAATTCCATCCTACCTTATCCTAATCACTGTTTAGAACAAAACTTCAACAAGCTCATGAGTTTAGCACCTTTAAAATCTAACCCAACATTTGGTTTCCCATGGCATCGTCGTAATATTACAACAAAGGATACCTAAATCGGGCATTACATTTTGCCTAGTGATTTTAAAACTTCGCGCCAGCCACGTGAACTCACGCGGCCCGTCAGAACGATGTCAGCCGGTGCTCATCTTACTCAGATGTCTATAATATATATAAACGTCGAGTACTAAAACTCTTATTAAAAAAAAAAATCAATAGCATACGTATAGCTTTACCATATCCAGGGAGAGTGACACTGAAGCGAAGCACATCACCGCCGTCCACTCCGGGCATTACCGGAACTCTGTTGGCGGAGCTAACTGCTAAAACAAGCACGTTCACATTTACTGGTATTTCGATCCATAATCAGCGATTTAGGCACTAAACAATGCCCACAATCTCGGATCACAAACATGTGCCTGCAAATGAAAATAGTGTGTACTACGTTTTCATAGTCAACAACTCAACATGGAACACAAGTAGTTTGTAAGTACCAGTAAATGTGAAACTCAAAGCGTAATCTCTCATTCAAATGCAGTTCAAGATTTCGACAAGCACTGGGGATCAAAGATTCTACACTACATAAACGCCATGGCAGACCGAACAACGCTCGGCACATGGGGAGCAAGACTGGAAGAACAGGTAGTGAAATACAGCACACCAACAACATACATTGTAGTTATATAATACTAGAGTCTGGTGGTGTTGTCTACATACATATTTTCTCTGGTACAGTACAAGAGTGATATAATCATTCAGTCGACTGCAAGGGGATTGAGCACATGCCCGATGAACAGCACGGTTCCAGTCATTTCTTCTTTGATGAGGAAGAGGAATGGGTGGTCAGCCACAAAGTCCATGGTTTGAGGCAGGCCCCTCAATTTTATAACACCAGCAGAGGCAGCTGCTGCTTCTGTACCTTCTTCATTTACTTCAATGAAGGATTTGTGGTATATGCTGGAGACATAAAGGTTCTGACCCACAGTTGAGTCCACCATCTCTGTCAAACCTCCTTCACCACTAAAAGGCAAGACCACGCCTAAACCCTTCAGTAGATTGGTAGCTTCGAACCCGAAAGATATCTTGAACTTCGGGAGTTTGAAGTCACTCACTGAAACTTGTTCATAGGGAAGATGGCGCTGTAAGAACCCTGATCCAGTACCAACTTTCTCAACCAATGCAGGCAGCCCATCTTTGGCATCTGGAAGATAGATGTGCATGGAGAAACGACGCTTGTCTTCTCCTTGTCTGTATGGAAGCCCCAAGACTTTGAAACCATCATAAGCACTCAGAAACTGCTTTCTCTTGCTGGTCATAAACGGCGCCTGAACTTTGCTCCCATCAAGAAGGTGGAAGTCCGACTCTTTCGTGAACGATGCCTCAAACTTTTCACTCCAAGCTCCCTTGAAGTACAGTGCATTTGCAAAGACTAGCCTAGTCGAGGCGTCAACTGATCCAACAGGAAGAACCTCTTTAATAAGGCCACTAGTTTCCTTTTCGGCCCACAAATTCACTCCAGCAGCCACTTCAGCAGCCTGGATCAACAAATTAGACAATAACGGTATCAGGGCAAGCAAACCATAACTTTACATCGATCACATAGTATTAGTTATCAGCCATCAACACAATCTAGAATGCTACTACCGATACAATTCCTAGCATAATAGAAACATTTATGCCAGCAACCAACAATTCCTTACATGCATTCGCAACTCATCATGCTGGAAATAGTATCATTAGATTATGTTTTACACGCAAAAAGACTCGACATTTGTTCTTTACTTTGTGTAGTAATGAGTATGAATGTAAGCAAAACCAAAAAGGAAAAACTTAAAACCATTTAAGAATTTCTCTGAACAACACCATATCAGAAGAAAATGATGTACAAATAAAAAAAGTCATAATAATGCGATGTCGTGTTTGTCTAAATCAATTATAAGCTCAATAGTCATGTGCCAAAATTCTATTGACGATCTACTGCTATGCAATTATGCATAAACAAACATAAAGAAAGAAATGGTATTGCAATGAAGACATAGACGAATAAGTTTCAGTCAAAGTGTTAGATAATGCAAGATTGAAGCAACAAGAAAAGAACAAAATGAAGAAGGTGCTCACTTTGGTCTGGAAATCGACTTGGTTAACAGCGGCCTTGTAAGCAGATTCCACGACCTCCTTGAACGAAGGCTTGAGAGCGAGAGGCTGGTCCACCCAAATGCCATTGGCAAACGACAACCGCGGACCGCCGGTGGGTGACCCGTCGGCGAAGATCACGGCGACGAGCTCGGAGGCGAAGGAGTTGAGGTCCCCGGCGAACTTGGACTTGAGGAAAGAGAGAATCTGCTCCTGGGTGGGACCCTTGGACCCAGCGGCGATCAGGCTGAGCACCACGTGGATGGACAGCGGCGAGTAGACCACGTTCTTGTCCTTGCCTTCGGTCTGAAGCAGCTTCTTCGTTATCCCCAAACCGACATCGGTCTGGTTCGCGATCGATGCGCTTAGATCCATTTTGTCGGATTTGGAAGACTTGGTTCGTTTTTTCCTGGTTGGTCTGGTCGGAAGTGAAACACTTGCTTTGTTTCCTATCTTAGACGAGGATGGGAGGATTGGGTAAGGCGGTGGTTTGTGTCGGTCGTGGGTAGTCGGATCAAAAGTTATCAAAACGAATCAAAGGACGCGTAGCAGAGTGATCGCAATAAAGGAAGAGTCTGCAACTTCACCGTCTTTTCCTTTCGACGAATGGCCAGCTCCTCTTTTGGGCTAAAAGATGCCTATAGTGGGTCTTGTTTATTTCTTTGTTTTGATTCTCCTGGGCTTCATTTCTAGGTCTGCAAGTTACTACCCTTACTATTACATGGGATGGACTTGGCCCATTATTGTTTTTGTTTTTGCCAAAGCTTCATTTTCTTTCTTTCTTTTAGGTTAAACTATTTTGAAGAGCACTTGATTTGGTGATAATAGAGGAGAAACTCTTCTACAAGGCTGCTGTGCAATGCCATGGTGCCGACGGTTTATCGAGGTACTTGGGTTTGTTCTCTTCTTGTTTCAAGAGAGAGATTTTAAGAAGAATAAAATGATGTGAAATTTTTAATTAGTGAGTCGGACGTGTCACGTGACATAATCATCTTACTTTATGTTTTTTTTCATTCTTTATCATATCACTACGCATGCGTGCACAGTGATCATTTCACCAGCTTGTACAGTACTGGTTAATGACTAATTGTCAAGAAGCATCTTGGATTCACTAATCTCACCAACTACATTGTTGTCCCATCTGTTTCAATGTTTAAAGTGAAGCCTCATTTTTTATGATCTAATTAAGCCATACTTCGACCAAAAACCCGGCAGCGAGCCGGTGATGTGATGTGCTGCCAATTTGCTTAGATTGTGGTTCAGATATGCTTAATTGTCTTCATTTCCAATGGCCTAACTATTGGGCAGCAAGGGTTTGCTATCAATACAGATCAAGAATAATATATACATGAATACATGTATGTGTTAAATTTTGCTAGCAAGTTGCAGAGATATTTTCAGTACTGCACCACAGTTCTGCAGGTCGACTAGCTTTATCAAGTATCAAAAAGACATGCACCGGCGATTAGAAGCCAGCAAAGGCTGCAATACGGCCATAGCGACCTAGCTAGCTAGACTTTGTAGAAGACAAATTACATATAGCTATTCTTGTTCGTTTTGGATTGGAATATACTAATTTAGATCGAACATAGGATCTGCAATAGTCAGTCTGATGATTCCATCGAATTGCAAATGAACAAAACAAGACAAAAAAGAGAAGAAGACGCCAAGATTAATACTAGTCCTGACTTTAAGAGGAGAAAAAAAAAACTAGTTAATTATACAGGCAATACAGTCCTAACCTCCTTATACAAATAGCTAATCAACTTTGATATGTCCCCTTTAACAACCGTGCTTAATTCATTAATTGACTCCTAACTACAACAAGCTTTTGTCTTCATCGATCTGTGATCAACTGATCGAATCGTTTGACACTTTGACTAGCTAGCTCGCTCTCATGCATCCCAATTCATGATTGATTGGTAGACTGGTTGTACATATACAGGTATTAATCATGGAACACAAAAGCAGTTTCTTGATCACTGCCATGGAGACTGGAGCAGTCGCAAGAACAGTTGAACTACAAACCAGAACTCCTGCATATATATTGGACGTATTGATGGGAATTCAAACTTAGAATTATTCCTATAATATCCGTATATAGTACTTTGCTTTTTTCTTTGTATTATGAAAAATTAAGGAATCTCTTAACAAATTAAGACAACTCTTAACAACAAAACCCTATGTATTCATTCATTGATAAATGAATAAATTAGTAAACTAATAATTTCCGTGGTCCTAAGTCCTAACATTATTCATATATAGGGGTTTTAATACAGTATATAAACTTAGCTTCATGTCTTGGAAGCTTATAGTAACTGAGAAGCAGTAGGCCGGTTCCTCTTCATAACTCCTGCATTTCAGCTATCTGCTCACAGAAGAAACTAGTTCCTCTATTTTCTCTTAGCAGTTGGCACTTGACAAAATGGTAATCCCTCCAAGCAATAATTTGTCTCACAGCCACCACACTTTTCATTAGCATCATGTATTCTGTACTTTCGATCAGTTTAAGCTGTTCCATGCATGTGTTGAATTGCTTAATTCTCCACTTAATTTACATGCGATTATGATCAAACAGGCTATCTTCCAAACCGAACCTAATAAGAAGCAAGCAAGCCGGGGAGGACGCCGTGCTGTACTATTCGTTTATGGTGAGACTATTAGTACTGATTATTACTTGCTTGGTTCAATAATATTGGTTATGATTTGTGAATCAGTTCGATATTGATGTCCTGCAGCAACTGAGGGACTGGAAAACATGGCATTCATAGCGAATGCTTTGAGCCTGGTAACATACTTCTATGGATATATGAACATGAGCATGACAAAGTCTGCAACCACTCTCACCAACTTCATGGGGACTGCATTCCTACTCACCCTCGTTGGTGGATACGTCTCCGATACCTACTGGTCACGATTCAAAACCTGTCTCATCTTCATTCTAATTGAATTGATGGTACGTCTTTGGTTTTGCTCTCATGATCATGATCACAGCTGAGAAAACTTAATGTATGCGTTCGTTATCTGTTCTAATTCATAACATGATTTGCAGGGATATGTCATTTTAACTGTGCAAGCACATTTCCCTCAACTGAGACCAACTCCGTGCAAATTAGGTGTTGCAGAACCTCACTGCGAGGCGGCGGACAGAGGCCAACTTGCTCTCCTCTACACTGGACTCTATCTGATTGCACTCGGCACCAGCGGGGTTAAATCTGCTTTACCGGCGCTGGGAGCTGATCAGTTCGATAAAAATGACCCTAAGCAGGCAGGCCAACTGTCAAGCTTCTTCAACTGGTTCTTGTTCAGCCTCACCATTGGTGCTATATTTGGCGTCACTTTCGTGGTCTGGATTGGTGCCAACCATGGCTGGGACTTGGCCTTTGGGGTGAGCGCAGTGGCTGTCCTTTTCGCACTGCTCTCACTATGTATGGGCAAATCAGTCTACCGCAACAATAAATTTAATCCAAAGGGAAGCCCCCTCTCAAGTATATTACAGGTACTAGTTCGATCAATTATGATTTGACAAATAAAGCAAAGCTAGAAAGCAAATTTCTGGGCAAGCATGTCACATTAATTTTTTTTCAGAAGACATGTCACATTAATTAGTTCATACTTGCAAAGACAATTCATCGACTTCTTAATAGTCAAATTAGAAGTTGCATACTTGTTTGAGACTACATATTTGATCCACAAAACTCTTTAAAATATTGAAAATACTGGTGTTTGATCCAGGTTTTAGTGGCCTCAATCCGAAACCGAAAGCTTCCAATTCCAGAGAAAGCAGAGGACTTGCATGAGATCCATGACAAAGAAGCAGGGGAAGAACATGAATATATTCAGAGAACAGAGCAATTCAGGTATAGTAATTACTCAAGAGATAAAAACTACCACTAATCCTAAAGCTAGTTAAGCTAATCTTTTTAACCATATTCATCATTATTCATCCTAGATTCTTGGACCGGGCAGCCGTCAATTGTTGCCCTACTATAGAAGGTTCCTCAACATCTACAAACCCAGGAGCCTGGAGACTGTGCACAGTGACACAAGTTGAAGAAGTAAAGCTCCTAATCCGAATGCTTCCAATCATACTCAGTACTGTCTTCATGAACACATGCATTGCTCAACTCCAAACTTTCTCCATCCAACAAAGCATGACCATGGACAGACATCTCATCGGCTTCAAAATCCCCGGACCATCCATCCCAGTCATCCCTCTGCTCTTCATGTTCTTCCTCATCCCATTTTACGACCGAGTGATGGTCCCACTCCTCCGGAAAATCACCGGAATTCCCACCGGCATTCGCCACCTACAGCGTATTGCAGTTGGTCTCGTGCTCTCCTGTATATCAATGGCTATAGCAGGAGTGGTAGAGACTCGGCGCATTTCAGTGGCCGTTAAACACAACATGGTCGACTCTGGAGAGCCTCTGCCAATGAGTGTGTTTTGGCTTGGTTTCCAATATGCCATATTTGGGGCAGCAGACATGTTCACATTGGTTGGTCTTTTGGAGTTCTTCTATGCTGAGAGCGCGGCAGGGATGAAGTCGCTCGGCACAGCCATCTCGTGGTGTTCGATTGCGTTCGGGTATTTCTTGAGCTCGGTGGTGGTGGAAACGGTGAACAAAGTGAGCGGAGGGTGGTTGGGAAGCAATAATCTCAACAGAGACAAGTTGAACTACTTCTATTGGTTGCTGTCAGGGCTCAGTGTGATTAACTTAGGGGCTTATTTGCTCTGTGCATGGTGGTACAAGTACAAAAAGGTTGAAGTAGTGGTGCTGAAGAAGCAAGATGGTTCCAATGGTAGCGCTGAAATGATCAAAGCCTAATCCTTCGTTCTTTAACTTTTACTACACCTGAAATATGCAGGTTAAGAAGTGAAATGGTAAAAGTTAGCTAACTTGGCATGAACATGTGGTGTTTGTCAACCAATATATAACCCTGATATTCTATGCAGGATCAACAAAATAAGATGAAACCAATATCAAGTCACTGATTCTATATAACTTTTTTTCTTCATTTACTTACAAGACCAATACAGTGTTATTGACATGGTACTATTTCATCCATCATCAAGAAAACAAAAAGGGAGACGGCACAATCGCCTTGCCACCTTAATCTGTAAAACAACCCTCAAAAAACGAATATGATACAACAAATCAACAAGTTTGCTTTACCATTTCACATCCAACGTTAGCGCTTCTGGAGCGACAAGGATGGATTGGGATTTTGTAAAGGACATATTTGACGGATTATCCCATTCAGCTGAATCTGCAATAATGAAGGGCTTTATCTTCTTAACCAAGATAGGCCTCAGTCTCAACCTCTGTAATTCAACTCTCGCCAAAACTTCAAACCAAACCCTTTCCACATCTGGCCTGGTCCTCCATCCCGCAATGTTCTGCCGGAGTATCCCCCTCCTCCTAAAATCCCTTTCCAGCTGAAGCTTGAACTGAACAATAGTTGAGGCTTTGATTTTTCCTTCAATACCAATGGTTGAGGCTTTGATTTTTCCTTTCCAAATTCTTTCCAGCATAGTTATTTTCGAACATAAAGAATCAATGGGGCTAGACTGCCTCTGCTTCTGCTTCCTGTATGTACGATGACTGCTGAAGCATTTCTCTGGCAACAACTCAATAATCTCCTTGGACATAAACTTAGTCTCGATATGAGCAGCAGGATTTCTAGTCCTGTATGCGACCAAAGAAGCAGGCCCAATAACGCGAATGGGAACTAACGACGCGCAGTATGAATGCCAAAAGGGCCAAAATTCACTTTTCCCTTTATCAGTAGTAGTGTCACTTGCGTTTAGCGGTGAACCAAGATCAGATGCATGAAACACAGAAACTCCAGTTGCTCTTGTTACCTCTACAGTAATGCCTTCACCAACAAGCACTCTTTTCAACCCTCTACTATAGGTAGTGTTCATCTACACATAAACATGCAAACAACTACTATAACAACAAACCCAACACACTTGAAGCAAAATGTATTTGTACATATGAATTGCAACCCAAACAATCATAAGTGAGCTTAACTACAAATCTAAAATCCATACAAGTCCTACCGGCAATGAAAGGGAGAGGTCATGGTCAGAATCGACTCGCAACTCAAATGGGCCCTCCACTGTGAAGGTGTCAACTGCAGCCACGGAACTGAGCTCCTTGATCACAGAGGCGAAATGGGTTCTGGGCTTGCGGAACTTTCTCCAAGAAACGACGTCGTCGGAGAACAAAACGACGACGTGGGACTTGCCGAAACCGATCCGGAACTCGTAGCGCTGGGCACTGCCGAAGCGTACTTTGCTGGAATCCAATCTGGAAACCCTAACGTTCTGCAAATCCCACCTGTGCTTGGCCGAGATTTGCTTCAATACGTCCTTCAAAGCAAGGCAAATCAAAAATTAGAGAAATGAGTAATAAGAATAAGAAGAAGATAGAGCATGAAATGAAAGAGGTACCTGCAAGATGTGGGAGTCGTTTAAGAGGGAAGAATTGAAAGCGAAGATTAAATGAAGTGGGAATTGGAGGAGGGAAAGGAAGAGGAGGACGGAGATGGGTCTGCTCATTGTAAATTTGTAATTGCAATTTTTTTGTGTTCGTGAGCTGAAGGAGGATCTGCCTGAGTCTCTCGCCGAGTTAACTCGCCACCACCATTATTGATTATTCCAAACCAGAGTGTTCATCCGACGGTTCAATCTAATCGTATTTTATGAATTTTCTTTATTTTATACACTGCCGTCGTTTTGTTTCTTGTATTATTGTGACTTTTTTTTCTTTTTCTTTTTTTAAATTCTGGCCAAAAGCAAAGGGCTTCTGGTTTAGTTCGTACCAGAGTGGAGCGAGGGTTCGGGGTTCCCGCTCCTGAGCGGGGAACAGAGGGTTTGAACCGGAGCTGTCTAAGGTTAACCCAAGAGATGATGAGGTTAATACGTTGCTGAATTCTCTTCTAATTTGCTTGTTAAAGTATGTTGCTGGATTCTCTTTTAATTTGCTTTAGACTCGTAAAAATGAAAATTGTGTTGCTTAGACTCCCATTTTGATTCATCAGCATATCATAATGTAATCTTTCTGCCTCTAATACGATCTATTCAAAAACAAGGGCATTATTATTGAAAAGAAATCAAATAATTCTTATTTGAATAGTTTACAAGAAGATGAGAAGCCAAATGAACTTATGGGGCCAGCAGCAAGACTCTAAAGAACTATCTGCGCCTGTTATACCATCTCATGAATCTCTCTTTTTCACATCATTCCCTCTCCCAACAGACCACCAGACCTTCCATGCACCGCAGGTGCTCTCTCCTTCGCCCCACTTCAGACAGTTGGCCCCTCAAAGCTGCTGCTAATGTACTGCAGCATCTGAACCTCCCAAAAGACAGGAACAAATACAATTGATTGAATGATAACAGAGGAACAATTAGCTTCATCTTTTTTGTTTTTCATTCTCATACAGAGTGATGGGTGAAGACCCATTTTGGTAGAGTTGAAGACATGCAGCCGCATGAACACTAAACAGAAGGGCTCGCATGTTCAAATTGCTCAGCAGTGAGCCAAATGATTGCTAAATATAGTCAATATTTTGACTTCAAAAGATTTAAGTTATCTCAGATCCTCTCCCCTGGAGGGGGAAATGCCTCAGGAAATTGCCACAGATTTTTCTACCTGTGGTTCATGCATAATGTCAGAAACTTTGGAGGGAGGCCAGTAGCGAAACACGGATCTGCCAAGAATGTTTTTACAGGAAGGGGACCCCTGAACACAAATAAACAACATCAGCATGTCAGTGTTGATACACAGTTGGAATGGTGAGGATAATCAACATTTAACAGTGAGTGTAACTTACCAGTTATGAGAGTCAAAACTGTTGTTGCGGTTATCCCCCATCACAAAGACATAGCCTTCTGGAATGAGCTGCAAAATCAAGCAAAACAGCAAACACAGACCTCGTAAGTAATTGAAGTTTTACATACACAAACCAATTGACCAAAAATAGAAGCAAGAACATGATCTTACAATTTGTTCCATTTCATAGGCAAGAGGCTCCAATATGTAATTTTCATTTTGAATTACACCGTTCACCAACAATTTCCCATCATGTACCTATTGCACAGAACCACATAAACATCACAAAATGCAACATAATTTCTACTTGTTTCACATGAATACAGTTGATGCACACAATAACCAAGAGTATCAAGATCTTACCTCTACATAATCTCCAGCCTTGGCCACAATTCTTTTTATAAATACATCGCCTGAGCTAAAGCCAATTTCCTGCATATCACACACAATACAAAACATGTCAACACCACATATCACAAAGCTCTCAGAAACAACAAACATCAATTCACTATTAATTATGTACAAAGTTACACACATTACCTGCAAGATTGGAGGTGCCTTGAAAATTACAATATCTGAAACCTCAGGCTTTCTGAACAAATATGAAACCTGTTCACCAAAAGAGAAGCAGAGATTTCTCAGTTAACAAACAAAACATATAACATTGAATTTCAAACATAATACCAACATTTCAACACTGCTCTATGGATTGAATATCAAACAATTTATGTTTCTATAAAGTAAATACCATTCCACAAATTCAAGATAAATGATGAACACTGATATGAACATAACTCACCTTCTCAGCCAAAACACGATCACCTACATCCAGAGTAGGATACATAGAGGAGGAAGGAATGGACCTCGGCTCGGCCAAGGAAGACCGGAACAAAACGCTGACGGTGACAGCAGTAAACACTGCCTTAGCATCATCAGAGCAAGAATTCAAGAGGCGCGATAACCAGCCGCTCCTCTGCAATCCACTCTTGCTCAACTCCGACGCAGCAGCAGAGGCCGCCGCCTCAGAGACCAACACCTCATCATCCCCACGCACAACTTTCTTGTCCATCTCGCTCACCAATTTGGCCGGAACAGACTCGTTGCAGGGAAGCCACTTGGACGCCTGCATGAACGGCATGATCGTCCCTTGCTTGACAGGCGAAATTCCGTTAACAAGAGACGGAGACGCCAAAGACGAACCGGTGACGGCGGCCGTTGACTTCAAAACGGAGATCAGAGTGGACATAATAGGAGTGTTGGCCTTCTTGCCGAGAAACTCTTCGGCGAGGGCGCTGTAGAGGGAGGCCGGAGCAGCCTTAGGTCTGAATTTGGATTGGTAATTGGGGACGGAGCCGGAGGGGTCGAGATCGGCCTTCTGGTTGGTGCCGAAGAGAAGAGACCTAACCCAGCATTCGTGGACTCCGCGGCAATTGGTGACGCGGATACTGGCGGAGGAGGCTAGGTTTTGGGCCACGTAGCCGGAAAAACTGAGGGTGACGCGGATCGCCATAAGAGCAAATTGTAAGAAGAAACTGAAGAGTTGGTAAATTGCTGTCTCGGAGACGAACAAGGACGACCTGTAAAAGGCTAGCAGAATGCCATTTTGGTAGCAATAGAATGTGAACTGGAGATGGTAGAGTTGAATCGGAGGTTGGGATTCAAACTGGGGAAGCAATTGGGTTGGGGATTTGAGGGATTAGGATTAGGGGGTTGGGGATTTGAGGGATTTGGATTGAACTCTGAGCAGCTCTGGCTCAGAGAGAAAGGGGGCTACCAGACTCAGCTGGTGGATTTTGAGATGGCCAAGAATTCTAAAGACTGGCCTTCGGTTGCCAAGAGTGTAGGTTTTAATAGAACGGCGGCTATTTTTTTCTGGTTCCATAGTGGGCAGGTTTCCTTTTTTATTTACGATTCTGCCATGTTTCGATAGATATATTAAATTTTGGGATTTGACCGGTATTTTCTTTCTCTTTTTTATTTTGTCATGGTGCTTATTTTCCTCTTCTATAGACTACTAATTAATTATTATTATCTTTATAGAAAAATTCCATTTGTTTTAAGAGAGAAGATGAGATTTTTTTTAAATAAATAAAGAGCTGGTGCAAATGCCCTCTAGCATTCCTTAATGAAATTGTCGAATACAAATAGGGCATGAAGCTTACACCCTTTATTACAATAAAGTGTGTAGATATGTGTAAATAAATCTACTTCTTACTTTAAGATATGTTTCTTTCTATAGAGAGTAAAATAACAAGTCATCTCGATTACATTAACAAATTAGTAACACACTTAGACCATCTCTCACCATAGGCTAAAAAGCCAAATTTAGCCTATGTCTACTCTCACCATAAGCTAAATTACATTTTTCAAGATAAAAAATTTGGCTTGAGCTATTTGGTAAGCCAAATTTGGCTTATGAAGTTTGTAAGCTAAAATTAAATGTAATTTTATTCAACTTTACATTTCTCCTTTTAATTTACACTATCATCAAAATTAAAAATTCATTACTCACAATCATTGCGAAGATCTCGATGAGATCTTTCATATGAGCTCCATATCGAATATATTTATATAATATTTTTTTATGATTAATTATTGATTTAAACAAATGTATGAGAAAAAAAAAATAAAATGGCTTTACCTTTGAATTTAGCTTATGGTGGGAGTGTTTTTTAAAACCAAAAGGCTATAAATTTAGCTAAAGATTTAGGGAGACTATGGTAAGCTAAAAAAAGATTATACAGAATATTCTTGTTTTATAGGTTAAATTTAGCTAAGAATTTAGCCTACCATAAAAGATGCTCTTACACAGCCACTATTCATATCAAGGTCCTCAAGAGTATAATTATAAAGCTATATTAATATTTTTTCGTGCACGAACCCAAAATCTCCTCAAATATGTTGACCACAAACTAGTGAGAGTCATGATTCAAACTCTATACAACTTTACCACACCTAATGATTATTTTAAAATGCGTTTTGCTTTCTAAATAATTTGTTAATCTCTTCAAATAACAAAGATAATTCTTATGACAAAAAAAGAATATTGTTAATTGAACTTGATGGGTAGATGGTGGAAATATGTGAAAAACTGAGGGTAGTTGTGGATCAGGGTCTCCATCCATTTTTAGTTGACTTTGACTATAACTTTGGCTCTATTGCTTGTTATCAACCTACCTCACACCTTCCTAAAACTTTTTATTTTATTTTTGACACCTTCCTGCTATTTTCCGTTTGTATGCCTATTCATGAATCATGTGTAATCTGATTCCTACGTCATAAAACACCGTACAGATCGATTATGACAACGAGCCGCCTTGATTTGCAGATATAAGCCCATTTCCGTTCGGTCAAGTCCCATATCGGAGTTTGTAATGATATGTTGACGGATAATGATCTATCATAAGTTTTATTGATATGTATGTTAATAAAATTCGTATTAGGATATTTTGTTATATAAGAGATAAGACTATCTATATTTGAATTAATTGCTCGTATGACGTAGTGAGTTTTGATATTATGAAAAAATTCTAATATAACAAGCTTGTTGAAATTTTATGACCAAATTTAAAACCAACCATTTTCTTGTTGGACTCTGTTGAACAAAACCTCATTTATTTATAGGTATAGCAGGCAAACCCGATATTATGAAGAAAATTAGAATGTATAGACACAATAACACAACAGTACATGAAAAATGCAAATTGTTACCAGAGAGAATTGTTACTTCACTTATGTCTAGCTCAATTATCTACAGTTCTCTATCACATTCAGTTCTATTATCCTTTTTTCAAAACAGAGAAGAGAAGTACCTGACCTTGATAACATATATAGCATGCATGTATTTATTAACAAATTTTTATCAGTAATTCTCAATTCAATGAGAACAGAGCTCCGGAAAACAGAAAGATATGCAGTGCATCAAAAGCGACACAAAAAATATAAAATATCCTAAAGAGGAAACATTATATATGAAGAGGAAATGGCCCTTGTTGACATTCTTGTGTTGACTATATCAACCGCCGAGTGTTTCCTCAAAATATTCTGGAGCCTCCATGTCATGCATGGGAGTGAGGAAGGCAGCCGATGACGGAAGTGCATACGTCGCCAACATGGTTAGTTGATTGGATTACGAAATCTGAGATGCGTATATAATCCGCGTCTCACAGTTAATAATTACCAAATTGGTGATCAGAAAATCTAATACATCATTGATTTTGAGTTCTTGACTCCAAAATTATATCACGGTCTTATTTTCATAGTTAAATCGTGCTCATCATCGAACATTCAATTAAATTTTAACTCAACTCAATTTCTTTATTTTCTTTTCCACTGCTGAAGTTACTCCGAAGAACTACATACATCATTTTTAAAAAGAAAAACTAGATAATGAAAATGACCATTTCCTTAGCCAAGTGTACAACTGTTTAAACAAACCAAAATAATTCATTGTGCCACATCAACGCTTAAGAATTTCTTTTGGAGAAGAAAATGAAGTTTTCTGATAGAAAAAATTACACAACTAGAGAAATATTAGTGGTGGACAAAGATTCCTCATTCTCTTCTCTCATACTAGAAATAGCTACAAATATGTCATCATATATGACATCTATGAGCCAATCAGGTCTAATCCCTAACTGACAAAGACGCCCCTCAACTCGGGCTACACACTTGGCAATTAAGCCAGCCACCCCCATTGACATTCCTATTAACATGAACGAAGTGCAGAAACGCCAACACTATTGAACAAGGATCGGACCTTTCCACCAGTACTCCTTCTGCGCAAAGACACTCCTTAACCATGTTCACACAACCACTTGACAATCACTTTCCACACTCTCCATTCTCCAACAAAATACCCCTCTGCACTACTCCCTCCAAACCAAGAATTAATGCAGCCAACTCAGCCGCACAAGGCTGAAGCCTACCATGAGGATCAAGGTTTAAGATTTGAAACAGTCAACATCCAAAACGTGTGTAACGATATTAGAAACTGACATTAAACTTCAATGTGTCACGATTTGAGTAGGTCACAAATGAAGAGGAAGGAAGGTGATTCTATAACAGTCAATTGTTTCAAATATATTGACGAAGAGGATAAACTTATAATTAGTCTCATTTTCAGGCTTTCAGCTCCGGTCTTAGTCAAGACCTACCAACTAACTAATGTGAACCAGACAACGTGAACTATATTTCAACTTATATGAACTAATGTGAACCAGATCCTCTTGTATAATGTTCACACTTTTGAGGAATCGAGACCAGGTTCCTACTTCGTTCTAAGTTTCTAACAATCAATCTGTGCTACTTCTCTATCATGGGCTTGTTAGCTTATTGGGTATCTTCCCTGTTGGGCCATTTATAATTATGTCGATTCATCTTCTTGGACAGGCCTGTTAGGTTAATACCGCCTTCAACTATACACTATGCTTTCGGCTGGAGACGAACGGACTGGATCGATATCTGGGCCATGATCATTTCTAAGAATGGGCCTAGGTAAATTCATTGTGAATATATGAATCATTGCGAATAATTTAGAAGTAAATCTGGCAATGCGTGACAGTGAGTCAAACTTTCCAAGCAAACCACGGAGCACAATAGTTGAAAAAAAATAAAAATATCAGAGCAGGTCGCACTAGGTCGCTAGCAGCGAACGCGAGACGCAAGCACGTGATTCTGTTTTCTCTCCTTTGTTTTTTCACCACTTTTTTCAAAGTTACCAGAATACCAGCAGCACCACCACTCGGCCCTACCAACCACCACTGGTCCTCCGCCGGGACAATCAACCCCCACGCGCGCGCTTGCTCATTTTATTAGGGGATCCTTCACCGCCCATGCCCTCGCCGGCTCGCCATTCCCACCGCTCTAAATTATTGTGATCCAGGACATTGTAATTTTCACTCTTTGATGTTAGCACCGGTCCTCTTTTTCTTATTTTTGGAACCAAAATATATTTCGTAACTGTGTCACCATGCTTCCTGGCTTGTTTTGGACTTGGTAACTTGTGGAGAGTAGACTCGAAAAGCTTGTCCACACGCGAACACACACAATGAGAACAATAATAATGTCTCATCATTTCCCATCTCCACGCTCTTCACGTCGCGTGCCTCAAGAAACCGCATATCCCGGGAGTCTCAGGGCTTGTAGGACCCCTTCCCTCTTCACCACGCTTGACTGTTTGACCTAACGGACGCCACCCTCAGGCCTCACTGTGTCGAGGCTACTTCCGTCGTTTACAGTAGCAATTAGCAACTCCTCATTCGCCACCGCCGTGAGGAGGTTACGGTGGTCCACCATAATATACGTTACACTAGAGCTCAAGAACTGTTCAGACTTTTTACGCTTAATTAGACTCACATCTTTGTCTACATATTCGACCGTCGCATCAGTCTCACTCAGTCACTCACTCGTTCACACTCACACTCACTCAATCAACGGCCCCATTGCTCAGGCTATGATAACTCATTGACCCTTCATACCTAGCTACCCGGCCATCTGCTCCGACACACATACTCACTCACCCCTGAAACCAAAAACCAGCGAGAGCAAACAAACAGCTACCTCCAAGTTCCAACTCCACCACCATTTTCAGTATTTCAATAAATACGTACCTGTCTATATACAAATATACCACTCCGCCTTTCCCGTACTTTGATCTTCACTCACCTCTATTATTTATATAAAGCTACACACAAACACACAAACACAACTTGTGTGTGAGTTTGAGTGACTTCAGCTACTGACACAAGTCTCTTCTGTGGCTAGTTAGCTAGTTAGAGGAGAATTACATACATCAAAATGGACGAGAGGCCGGAGACAGAGCTCATCTCGATTCCGGCGACGCCACGTGGAGTGTCCACGCCGGAGATACAGACACCCTCCGGGCAGAGGTCTCCTAGGCCGCCGTCCAAGGAGGCCAGGTCGTCGGCGTGGACTCCGACGTCGTTCATATCGCCTCGGTTCTTGAGCCCCATTGGGACTCCAATGAAGAGGGTTCTGATCAACATGAAGGGTTATTTGGAGGAGATGGGCCACCTCACCAAGCTCAACCCTCAGGATGCTTGGCTTCCCATCACTGAGTCTCGCAATGGAAACGCTCACTACGCTGCGTTTCACAACCTCAATGCTGGTGTTGGATTCCAGGCTTTGGTTCTTCCCGTTGCCTTTTCTTTTCTAGGCTGGTAATTTCGATTAATCTCTTACCCTGTTCTGATTTTCATTGTTTCATTGAGTGAACTATACAGTTTTCAAATTAGTGTTGGCGTTTTGTGCTTGATTATGATTAAATGCTAATGACTGTGATGGGGTTCAATGTCTTAATCTTTGTATGATCTGTGCCCCTCACATGGTGCTGGTGAGGATTTTAACTAAAGTTTATGGATTGTGGGTCTAAAGTGGTTGCAATTGTTAGAAATGATCATGATAATTATGAATAGTTTTCATGCTTAAAAGACATACATAACATCCTTGAGGATATTACCAAAAAAAAACATCCTTGAGGAAAGTCATTTCTGTCACTTTATCTTTTGCTTTTCCAGAAGTTCAATCCAGATTGTGGAAATATCCCTTACTGGGGCCATTCATAATTCTTCATCTTCTTCCTTTAACAACAGAGGAACCTTTATACCTTTGTTACAGTATTCCCTGTGTTTTTTAAAGTCACTCCAGATTGTATCCTATAAATTATTAAGAAAGTCATTTACATAGGCTTTTCTAGCTCACTTTTGATTTTTGTTTTATGCAAAAAATTTATGATTGTCAATTCAGTTCAATTATGCTCCACACTTCTGGTCAACTTCATAACAGTAAAAGGTTGAATCCAGGTATATAATCAAAGTTTTGAAGTGCCTGATCATAAAATTAGGATAAAACAAAACCATTGGGTAAAAGATCTGAACTCTGAAGTGTTCAAAATGAATTGATTTGGTTATTCTTGTCTTGTATTGTTTTACAGGAGTTGGGGAACACTTTCCTTAACCATTGCCTACTTCTGGCAACTGTACACATTGTGGATCCTTGTTCAGCTACATGAAGCTGTTCCCGGAAAGAGGTACAACAGATATGTGGAGCTTGCTCAGGCCGCCTTTGGTAAGTACTTAAATTCAATGGTTGCTTTCCTTTATCATAACTTATGAACAAGTGGTTAATTCAATAGCATACATATGCATTTCATGTTTCGCAGGGGAAAGATTGGGTGTTTGGCTTGCTCTGTTCCCAACTGTGTACCTATCAGCTGGAACTGCAACAGCTTTGATTCTCATAGGAGGAGAGACCATGAAACTATTTTTCCAGATTGTTTGCGGGCCTCTCTGTTCATCGAATCCCCTAACAACAGTGGAATGGTATCTAGTTTTCACTTCGTTGTGTATCGTCCTGTCTCAGCTTCCGAACCTCAATTCAATAGCCGGACTTTCATTAGTAGGAGCTGTCACAGCCATCACTTACTCTACAATGGTTTGGGTCCTCTCTGTAAGCCAACCAAGGCCACCCACAATGTCTTATGAACCACTTCCAATGCCATCTTTCTCGGCTTCCCTCTTTGCAGCCTTGAACGCACTTGGTATAATAGCCTTTGCATTCAGAGGTCACAATTTAGTTCTAGAGATTCAGGTATTATATACACCCATTCTCTCCTGTCCTGTTAACATCTATATGTAACTAATAGTTTGCACCTTTTCTTATCTTAAAGAATTTCCTTTACCTTGTTCAAATGTGTAGGCAACAATGCCTTCAACCTTTAAACACCCAGCTCATGTACCCATGTGGAAAGGAGCAAAGGTTGCCTATGTCTTGATTGCCTTGTGTGTGTTTCCTGTTGCAATCGGAGGCTTCTGGGCCTATGGAAACCTCGTAAGCTTTCTGGCAAATCTTACAGTAACCGAGCGTGTTTAATTAATCACATTAGGTGCTTTAACTAGGTACATCATTTGCATTAGTATAACTACATTTGTACATACCAATAGGTAAACGCTCCTACAACACAAATAATACTTCCTTAATGTTTACTGTTTGATCACTGTAAATTAGAGATGGTTGCATCTTGCAGTTTTGTAATCTCTTTACATGTTTTGTATTGCTGCAGATGCCGTCTGGAGGGATATTGAATGCACTGTACGGATTCCATAGTCATGACATCCCCAGAGGATTACTTGCAATGTGTTTCCTACTAGTTGTGTTCAATTGTTTGAGCAGCTTTCAGATATACTCCATGCCCGTATTTGATAGTTTTGAAGCTGGTTACACTAGTCGTACCAACCGACCCTGTTCAATCTGGGTCCGTTCTGGTTTTCGAGTTTTCTACGGCTTCATCTCATTCTTCATAGGAGTGGCACTCCCCTTCCTGTCCAGTCTTGCTGGGCTGTTGGGAGGACTAACCCTCCCAGTCACATTTGCCTACCCTTGTTTCATGTGGGTTCTCATAAAAAAGCCTACAAAGTACAGCTTCAATTGGTATTTCAATTGGATCTTAGGCTGGTTGGGGATTGCCTTCAGTTTGGCCTTTTCAATTGGAGGCATTTGGAGTATGGTCAACAGTGGACTTAAATTGAAGTTCTTCAAGCCGCCTAGCTGAGCTTAGTTGACAGACATATCAGTTTTCACCCTGTTTAAGAAATCTGCAATATTTTGTTACAATCTTTACTATATATGTTTCTTCAAACTGTATGTCTTTGTTGTAACTTGTAAGTGCATATAAGTTGTTTATGGTTGTAATGCAGTGCTTGAAGGATAGTTTTCTACCTGGGATACTATGATCACCCACAATTTGATTTTCATCATAACCTGTATAATTTAGCATGGTCTTTGTATTAACCTATCTAACAAAAGGTTACACATCATAAGAAACTAATTCAAACATAATTCGTACGTTAAATTCAATCAACACACAAACAAGTTTTGATGAATTACCAACCTATCTATGTTGCTGCTGGTGTCTGCATCGATGTACAAATCTGGATCATCACCATCTTCTGCAATCGGATAAGTTGTCATCAGCATGGGCGTCACTAATCCTTTTCGGGAGAGATACTTCACACACACAAACGCTTCTTTGAGACGTTTTGTTGGTTTTGCAGTCTAGCCGTCTAGGGCTACGTCTTAGCAGCCCATCACCTCTGGCTGCCATTTGATGATTTGATCAGAATGAGATGGAGGTAAAAACTACGCATGCGCTTTGAGACGTCTAGGGTTTTAGTGACTGGAAGCTTTAAGTAGAACAAGAGTCGTCCCAACAGTTAATTAAATCCTGCGATGTATCCAAAAAAATGAGAAAGACGACTGTTCTTAGTTCTAGGTTCCTGGCCTTCCAGCCATATAGATGAACACCATTCTGTATCAGCTATTCTTTAGTGGTGTTTAGTGGGTTAATGCTTGGGCTTATTTTGATATTATCTGTGGTCTTACTAGTACAGATGTTGCAAGGCCCATCAGAAACAGAATCGTTATTTCATCTAGGATGATGGAGGTTCCATTCTCCAAACAAAAACTTAAAGGAAAACTACATTCAAGGATTGAAATTGTATGCGTGTAGCTACAAGCCTAGCTAAATGGGAGGAATTGCATTCCAATTGAAGACATATCCCTCGTACAATGATGGGATCGATCACTTGGTAGTGTGTCACTAGAGTGAGCAATGCCTCGTTTCAAATAAGATTTGGTATTTTCGTATTGCCAAAATTTTCAAACAAGTTCAAGGAAACGCTAGCAAGTTACCCAAAAATGAAACGGATATCAAAGATTATGACCTAGCCAGGCCTTTGGGCAGTTTCTGATTTTTATCTTTGCTAGCACTGATCAATCCAATTCCATTGATGCATCTATGAAATGAAAAACAACACAAAGAAAATGTAGGAGCAAGACATTGAGTCAAAGATTAAAGGCTAGGTAGTTCCAAAAGATGTACAAAGCCAGCTAGCCATCCCCAAGCAAAGCAAGGCCAAGAAACCCAAAAACCCTAATAAAATTGGTGTTCATCCACCAAATCAGTTCCAACAGATGCATCCCCAATTCCGCATCAACTACCATCAGTAACCTAAACCGCTAAAACTACCTGATTATATATTGTAGTCATGATCTATACTATATAAACCCAGCACCAGAGAAACTGGCCCAGATACAAAAATTACTTCTCAACTTCAAACCAACATTCCTCACTAATGACCCAGATTTCATCCCAGATTTCATCTGATAACTGCCCGTGCTCAGAATGCAGGGAAATCAAGACAAGAGCTAGCTGGGGAATCAGCCACCTTTTCTTCCTTGAGAGCACCACCACCACCACTGACAGCTGGCATGGAATTGAGAATCTGAACCTCCGGCCAATTAACCATCCCACCACCCTGACCTCCATGATCAGCAACCGCCATCTGCCACGTGTTCATGTCGAACCCGGAAGAAGAAGCAGCCACAGGAGCACCATAGACAATCTCAGCCGGAAAATCAACCCCTGATGCTCCGGCGCCGTACCCGTAATCTTGCTGGAACCCATGGACAAACCCCGACCCGTAACCCGAACCGTACACGTACCCGTACCCACCGAGGGACAGAAACCCAGGTTGTTCCTGAGAGTTCATCATCATCATGGGCGAAAACGAAAGCCCTGTTTCACTCCCAGCGTTGTCGTTCAGGTTCAGGAGTTGCAGTTGTGTTTGGTTGGAGGGCAAATCCGGCTTTTCAACCGCCGAGTCGGAAGCGGGTTTTGTCTCGTGGGTGAGGGAGGAAGAGGAAGGCGAGCTGGAGGAGTTTGAAGGGGACGCGCGGTGGTGATGAGAGAGCCTGGGTTTCTTGCGAGTTCCGCCGCCGACGGGGACGTCGCGGAGGGTCCCACCATGAGTCCAGTAGCGACGGCAGTCTCGGCAGAAGTGGCGTGGCTGGGAGAGGTTGTAGTTGTTGTAGTAGCAGAACTTGGTTGCGGTGGAGTTGCAGCGAGGGCAGGGAAGTTTCTCGGCGGAGGACGCGGGCGGTGGATAAGCAGCAGCCATGCTCTGGATTACCCTCGGCCGTTTGAGGTCTGGAAATCCCGGAGGAGTAGTGGACATGGTAATGGTGTGGCTCTGTGAAAGCAGAGACTAGTTTGTTGAGTGTGAAGAGGGGAGTGAAACCATTTAGGGGGGTGGGGTGGTTTGTTGTGTACGATACGCGACGCGACGTGTGTCGACGTTTTAACAGTGTTTACTGCACTATCGACGTTCCGATAATTTTAACTGCGAGCACTTATCCCCCTAATTTGACGTGGTTAAAAGTGATTGGTGCAGGGATTGTGCGGTGATGGGTAAATGTAGTCTAGGCTTAGGCTAGGGAGGTGACTAAGTGTTGGCGTGAATCTTACTGAATTCTCTTGTCCCAAAGCAAAATGCCAAAATCAGACCATGGTTAACAGGGTTCTTGTGTTTATCCGATCGAATATTTGTCTTTTGTTTTATTTATTTTTTCTGGGGAATTAAGGAACAAAAATAATAATAATGTTACCGAGGTGGGATGTGTGTTGTTAATTTTGGAATGGCCGCACAGAGTTGGAAGTCAAATAATAGAATTTGTGTTCTCACGAGGAAATAAATAAATAAAAACAAGGGATTTAGGAGAAGCGACAATATGATGGGTGTCAGGGCAGCGTGGGAGGCAAGCTTTGCCTAGGGACACACATCCACTGTTCTATGCGGCCTGCGCTGCCGTAGTCTAGTCCTATTCTCACTAGTCCTTTCTACTCTAGGCTACCTTACACTGCTCTCTAATCGGTTTGTCACCGCTGAATTCATCTCTGCCGGATTTCTCACTGTACCTCCCATTAGGTTATGCGTTATATCTTCCTCCCCCTACTTACTCTACAAGTTAAACCGGTTACATGAATCAGAGAGAACAAAGAGTATGCCAAGAACCCAAAGCCCATTTGAAAGTGACACTCCATCATGTGGGTTTAGTTCTCTCTGGGCCTGGCCCTCTCGTCTAGCACATCAGAACTCTTTCCCATCACTATGAGCTGATCTAGTGAGTGCTGGTCTGATTTCACTTTCAGTTTCTACTTCTCCAGTTCTCCTCAAGGGAAAAGGAATCGTTTACTTGTAGCATGCTCCACTTCTCTACTAGCAGAAAGTCCGGTGTATTTGCCTTCGCCGAAATGAAGTGCTTCTGTCGGATGTAAAGTTCACGGCGACTAGCATTTGTTTGGTAATAATAACACTGCTCTCAATCCAGACTCATAATAACCGCAGTGTTTCTTACCAACGATGTTTGATTAATACCAGTTCAATGATATTGAAAGATTAGACGCATAATCTACTGAAAATAGAGATGTCTGTTCTTCAACCGTGATAACAAAGTTTGTCATGAGTCATGACAATAAAGTTTGTCAAGATAGGTTGCGGAACCCATAACCAACTTAAAACACAAAGTCCACCAACTTGGGTAAAGATTCGGCCACAGGCAGTTTATGGGGATGACGATGAGTACAGATTACAGAATCATAATTTCCTACACCAATAACTAACTCCTCGGCTTCAGGATTGCGTGCATTGGATCGCGTTTGTGAGTGGTGAGCCCGACAGTATCTACATTTTCTTCTTCTCCAGCTCTAAGCTTCCACTCAAACTCCTGCACCAGCCTACCAATCGTCGGGCACGCTATTAACATTGCCTGGAGGGAACCGGCACATGCCCTTTTTCCTGCCCCAAAAGACATGGTTTTGTACAAATCCATTGGATCATATTTCGGGTCTAGAAATCTCTCTGGCTTCCATTCCTCGGGGCTTTCCCATTGATGTTTGTCCATGTTACACCCGTATATGTTTATTGCAATCTGCACATCATAAAATTTTACTTAAAAGGACTGATAACAGTATAACTTCATAGGAATATATCAAAAAGCTGGCCAGAGGGAAAAGTTATGAACCTCAGTTCCAGCTGGAAGGTAGTAACCTCCTAGTTGGGTGTCTTCATGTGCATATCTTAAAGGAACTAATGCAGCTGGACTGTGCTTCCTTAGAGTTTCATGGAAAACTGCATTCAGGTATGGCAGTCTGGACAAGTGTTCCTCTGTCACCATCTCCGATCCACATACCTTTTGCATCTCTTGATAGAGACGATCCTGATTGATACAAATACATAGAGGCAGGCAATCAAATTAGCTACAAATTTAACAAAAAGAAAAATATTTGTACGAATTTCAAACCAGTAAATGAGTGGACTGATATAAACCTGTTGCTTAGGATTTTTAGCAATTTCATACATAGCCCATTCTGTTGTAACCATTGTAGTATCTGCTGTTTCAATTATAGTCTCCCAAAGCAACATTGTTATTTGGTCCATTGTCAGTGTTTTCCCTTCAGAAAGCAAGAAGTCGATATAACAATTGATTTCCTGTTTCATACTCAGTCATGTTAGTGAAACTGAGAAACAAACTAATGCAACACTTCAAAACTAAAAGAGTATGCATTAATTGAAAAACGAAAAAGATCACACCTCTCCTGAAGCAATTCGCTTCTTCTGCTCGTTGATCAGAGCAGTCATCACTGCTTTCCTGCGGGAATACAGTTGCTGAATTTTTGTCTCCATGGTCTTATTAGGAATCCATCTCAGGTAAGGGAAAAAATCTCTCCAATCAACCTCAATTGCACCCTCCATTATATCAAGCACTAGAATCTTGAAGATCTCATCCTTTGAAAGTGTTGTGCCAAATTCCTCCACATAAATGGGTTTTTCTATGTCCTTTCCAAAGGCCTGCATATCCCGTGGCATGTTTATACTATATTTCTGATTTTAATTATATTGTCTAAGTCCGAGGGAACATAAATGACATAAAATATGGTTTATGAATAAATCACCTGCTTCACAGCAATTCCAAAGAGTTCCGACTCAAAAACTTTTCTGAAATTCACAGCTTCTTGAGGAGACTTCTTTACATGAGAATGTAGCTTGCTCAAGACATTTGCTCTCAAAGTATCTCTGTTGCTCCGGTGTCGCTTCTGAACAATATATATGTGGTTATAATGACATGTTACTATGGCAACAAGATTAGGACACACAAAAATCAAAAGAGAACATAGAAATAACCATAACAACCAACCTGAGCTCTGGGTCCAAGAACATTTGCAAGTATGTATCGCTTTATCATCTTGTGAAAATCGTTGTAGTCACTTATTGCAACCATACATTTATCAGCAGTAAGAATCTTCAGTGCATTTGATAGCTTTCTGGTTGAGATGGATGAATATCTGGTCACCATGGCCTGAAACAAACATTACAGTAGAAAGACTTCAGAAATTTACACCCTGATTTTCCTATGCCAGAAACATTCACTTATAGGAAACAAACAATTCCCATATCAATTGCTTATTAAGCATGAAGATGGTGGAAGTTCAGCAAGAAAAGTATCATTCTTAGAGACTCTACTTATTAAACATGGAGTTCAAAACACTGCTAAGCTCATCAGTTTGATGCCCATGGAAAAGGATTAAACCCATAAGCAGGTAGCAGTAGAAAACTGAAATCCAATATATCAGATAAGAGGATTTTGTTCTCCTAATTCATAGATATCCATGTAATTTCCAATTACTCTTGATTTGGACTCTTACATCTTTCACAACTTCACCAATTGACACTTAATTTCCACCAGGAGCTGATTAATTACTACAATCACTGTCTAGAGATTTCTACCTTCATGCATAAGCCTTCTTGATCTATTTGGGAGAGTTGATTTTTTGTTTGCAAGAAAACTATGCAGGTTTTATAGTCCCACATATACCAGTGTGAACTCAACCAACTTTCAACGAAAACTGACCAACGTGGGTCAAATTCAAATATTGAATCTTAAACCAAAACCCGCTTTATTTTCATTTAGATCAGCAAAAAAGAGTAAAAGAAAGATCACCTCTTTGGCAACTTCGGAGGTATTAAGAACGACCATGGTGGAAGCACCGGTCCTGATGGAATAGATGGGGCCATACTGCTCAGCCCACCTCGTGAAAGTCTTGTATGGTTTCTTCTCCTTGAGTTGCAGCAGATTTCCGATCACCGGCAGCCCAGGAACCACTGCGAAATTCCCAAATCACCCATCATTTCATATACCCGATAACAGTTTCAAGTGCAGAGTTGAGAATATCATGATCCAAAAGAAAAACAAGACATGCAAATCAAGGCAGACCTGGTACGGGAGGCAGCTTGGCATGAACACTCTTGTTGTTGTTGGTAAAGTATGAAACTCTGATGTAATACAAGAAGAGCCAAGACAGAGCGGCAAGAGCAATAGGGATGGCAAAGGGCGTTGATTGGAGTTCTGGGAGGATTTGGTGGAGGGTGGCCATTCACACTGTCAGAAGTTGAAACTGAAGACGAAGAATGCTTTTGGTTTCTGAGAGAGTGGTGTGTGTGTGTGGAAGTCAGAAGAATATAAACACACCACATTAGACTGACAAGGGACAGATGGATCGGTTATGATGAATCTCCTGCTTGGAAATTTGGGCACACAAGGAAGGTTAATTAATAATTCGGGGACCGTGTCACTGAATAATGCTCTGATCACGTTTATGTTAATCACAGGGATTCCCTTTTTGGCGTTTCCCTAATTATTCAAAAACGAGGTAGATCACAAATGGTTCGAATACAGAGTGTAAGACTTATTTGGCTTACGACTAACAAGTGACAAGGACTCTCGAGCCTCTCTCTCTGTCTTATTGTTTGGGGCGGTAGGCACGGCGGTTCTTGCCGCTCATCACACCACAACCATAACTCTCCTGCTGCTTCCATTCTTGACTAATTTTCTCAATAATTTAAAGGACAAAAACCATTGAGAAAAATGGACGTGTTCCTGGCCCTGGAAATAGGATGTTGATATAGGGCTATTAATCCTCCTAACACGCAGGTGTTGAAAATAGGATTATTCATGTAGAACTCATAACATGTATGACATTTGTCAAACATGGTATTCTTTTGAAGTTATTAATCTAAACAAACTTGAGTTTCGTACAGAAATAAAGTAGATCGATAGTATGTCATTTACATTCTGTAGGGTAGATTCTGAAACAAGGGGACTGTGGAGGGTTACTGTAAGGAGGACAATGATTTTGTTTTATAGCCCATTGAGCTGCCAACTGAGTTTCATTTGTGGTTGTTGCATTCAGCCATGCCGTATTGGACCTAAATAAAACATCCAAGCACATACATTGGGCCAGACCCAACCCCAAATTTGTCGGTGCGTCCCTCGCAGTCATCCTTGAAATATCCGCTCACGTGGCGCATTCCCATAAGCCCAGAATCCACGATTGCAACGTAACACATGGAACTTAAAGCACCGGATACATATCTCCACTGTCCCTGCCATAGCACGTGCCGTAGCCTGTCACACAGTCACTCGCGATTACGCCCGCGTGAATATCACTTTCCATCTCTGGCGCGAGTTCGCACGTGTGACTGAACTCGCTGCAAAATCAAGCGTGGGAGAAACTGGCTGGCAAGAAAAGCCCAATAACTCTCTCTCTCTCTC
>NC_020492.1:32862034-32891081 GCF_000184155.1 Fragaria vesca subsp. vesca | reverse complement strand
AACTAACTACTCTCTCTCTCTCTCTCTCTCTCTCTCTCTCTCTCTCTCTCCGATCAATCAATCTCTCTCAGAAATTTTACTAATGCTCTGTGTGCCCTATGTAATTGAATTCATAGGGCAACCGTAGATTTGGTTTTAGGGTTTATCGATTCTGTTTTTTGTTAGAAATGGCGGATGAAGCTTTAAGGGTGATGATGCCTAATCCGAGAAGGCCTCACTTCTTTGCCTTCTTCTCTGCTGATTTGAGCTCAGACCGACTGGTATATTACTTCTTCTTTCTTTACCATTCTGTTTGCTTCATATTTTGTCTCACTTATTCTGTTAGGGTTTCAGCATCAAATTTCCTAATTGATTTCTACACAGGCTTTAAATTCTTAATGTGTTGAAATTGCATGTTGATCTTAGTATGTTACACCTAAAGTTTCGATTTTTGTTAGATTTTTGAAACGTAAAGCTTTATGTAGGCTGAGTTTTGTCAATTGTTGTCTAGACTAAGTTTGATAGTGCAGCTAAGTTAAAGATATAGTTGGGTGACACGAGTGCAATGTGATGTTGCAGAAAATACCTGAGAGGTTTATGATTCACATGGAAGGCAGAACATCCGGAGTGGTTGTGTTGTCTGGACCTAGCGGGAATGTGTGGAATGTTCACTTGATCGAACAGAATGGTGATTTGTTCTTCCATTATGGGTGGCCGGCATTTGTGAGAGACCATTCCCTAGAATGTGGTGACTTCTTGATTTTCAGATATGATGGCGAGTTGCATTTCACTGTGCAAGTTTTTGATCAAACTGCGTGTGAGAAAGAAGCCGCGTTTCATACCCGATGTGGCCAAAGTTCTAGCTACTTTGAGAAACTTGTCGGACGGAAAAGGGCCAGGGAGGAAGGATGTGGACTTGACAGGTTATTTGAAGAATCGACTTCTTCCCAGCATACAAAGCCTTATGAAAATCCTGGTAAGGAAATCAACTGATCTTTAAGGTATTTTTTTGCAGAAAGACAACTTTTAGCCACTTGAGAATTCTGCAAAGCCTGCCTTTGTTTTTCCCCCATCTGTTTGTAAAATTGGGTACTGCATTTTGTTTTAGTTATCTTAGAGTGAAACTGTGGATTAAGTTGAAGTTTGCTTGTAGTTATACAATATTCATGATAAACGCATATCCAACTGGTAATATTCCAATTTTTGCATGCAGGTTTGGATGTAGTCATATTCAAAGCAAAGCAAGCCATCCAAAATAGTTTGAATGATAGAAATTCTATGCAGATAACTCCGGCACATGAAGTAGCTCAATCATTTAGCTCCTCTAATCCTTATTTTCTGAGAATCATGAAAAATTTCAACATCAGTGGTTCATATACTTTGGTGGGTTTCTTCCTCTAATTTTGTTTGTATATCATTTATATTCTTTAAATACTTAGTTTACTCAGTAGGTCTGCATTTTGATCAAACTGATCTTCTTTTCTTGTTTTATATTTTATGTGGTGTCATCCCATTGTGATTTTGGCTGTAAAAAGCTGTACTAAAGTTTGGTTTTTCTTTTCTATTTCTCCATGTACTATCGGATTACTCCCTAGTCCTTGCCAATTCCATTAGGCAGCAAATTCCTCAAACCAGGTCCTCTTGTTTTTGTCAGAGTAAAAAAGTAAACCTATTTGGTGTGCTGCTATCAACTTCAGTGGTGCTGCTCCCCCATTGGAATATATGAACCATAAAACCATACAAATTGACTAGGACTTCGCACTTCCTTATCAGATTTGAATTCTGGATAGTATTCACTATATTGGACCTTTTCTCTTTACATAGAAGTCTATGGTATTGCAGGATAACTAATGCAAAGTTTTGAAGGTTTTCTACTCATTTTCTTGAAAAGACCTTGCTGCACTCATAATTCCTTATTCTCTTCCAGAGCATATAGTAGGTTAATGTACTAAGCATTCACATAGACGTATACAGTTGTATATAATCTGTTCATGTGCAAATGTGATCATGGGTAGTGAACTGTTTTCCTGACTGCTTGATGCTTTGCAGAACATTCCATATAAATTTTCAGTGGCACATCTACCAAACTGTAAAGTAAAGATTGTCCTTCTGAATTTGAAAGGAGAAAGTTGGACTGTCAATTCTGTGCCAACTACAAGAGTGCATACAAGTCATACTCTCTGTGGAGGATGGATGGCTTTTGTCCGGTATAATGACATAAAGCTAGGGGATATCTGTGTTTTTGAACTTGTACGCGAGTGTGAATTTCGTGTCCATATTCAAACTGGAGAATCATCTAGTAGGTTGTGTGCTCCGATAACTTTGAAAGGCTTGTCAAAGAAAGCCAAGGGGAACTCTTCTAAAGTCCATACGAAGAGCCTAAGGAAGATAGAGATGGCTGAGACAAGGAAACATGGAAACACATCAAAATCTATTGCCAAAGGCGCACTTTCCTCTCAGTCCAAAGCAGCCAGTAAAAAGTTGGGTAAGGTTTCCAACTACATTGTGTTAAACAAGTTCTTACATGTTAGACTATGGAGACATCTTTGGATGAAATGACCCTCAAGTTCATCTAGTGATGCATGCTGCTTATGTTTAGAAACTTAGGGTCCTGTTTTTAGCTTTTGATTGCTAAAATTTCAAATTCAGATTATTGATTTGATATGCAATTGGCGCAAGTGATGAAAGTGGTGCCAGGTTGGGGCATGTTCTAACTTTTTGTTTTTTCTGAACCATAAACTGGGGACAGCTACTCGCAGGAAAAAAACTGTTGAGGATGACCAAGGGTCAAAAGCTGAGTTAAGAATGAGGTTGTCACTTGTCGAAGAAAAAGCAGCTCAATCTTTCACTTCTTGCTTCCCAAGTTTTGTGAAGATCATGAAGAAGTTCAATATCAGTGGTTCATATACTTTGGTGAGTTTTGTATATTTATACGCGCACATGCTCCTATTTTTATTTTAAAGTGTTTCTTGCCACTAGTTGGTATTTATAGACTGGTTCATTCTACAGAAAATCCCATACCAGTTTTCAACAGAACATCTACCCAACTTCAAAACAGAGATCGTGCTTCAAAATTCAAAAGGGGAAAGTTGGACCGTGAACTCTGTTCCAGACTCAAAAGGGCGAGTGGTGCATACGTTCTGTGGTGGGTGGATGGCATTTGTACGTGGAAATAATATCAACATTGGAGATATCTGCATTTTTGAACTTGTTGGTAAGCGTGAAATGCGAGTGCACATATCTGGTGCTGATAAAAATGGCTTTGATCATCAAGCTGGAGAAGCAACGACTAATGCAGTGTAGCTAGTGTAATCTACCAGAATTTGTACATTTTGTGACACATGGTTCAAGCTCAACTATCCATGAAGTCATGTTTTCTATTTGAGTTTTGTTCTGCTCTAATCATGTGTAGGTCTGTATCTGCTAACAAAACTCTCTCAATGCGGACCTTTTCATCCTTTTCTATTATCTACGGTCATATTATTCCCGGTGTCATTTGATTTTGGAAGTTTGGTACCTAGCTTGGGCAAGTGTTTGAACAAAACTTTACTAAATATATGGCAGTATTGGGCATCTCTGTTAAAAAGTTTCAAGGCCCAATTAGAACTTTGTCAATTCATAGTTTCATATGTGGTAGAGCAAGAGAAACAATACGAGGTTGTAAATTTATCATAAGCCTAATTATCTAAACTTCACTCCAAAATCCTGGTAATTTTACCAGTCATAACTGATACATGAGTTGCAATGAATTTAGTTCCAAGCATCCGCTGATCAATTTAGACAAAGAGTACAATCTCTACATCAGAATCAGAATGACGTTAAAATAATGACCCGTGATTGTAACCACATGAATGAACAACTGAGGTTATTCTGATCCTGAAGACCATTGCCGACTGACAATCCAGTGTTAGGTGCAGTGCTTGGTTGCTTCAGGCAGAGGGCCTCTGACATGCAGCAAAAAGCTGCCAACTGATGAATGCCATGACCAGAGAGGTAAACAGTTGAAATCCTACCACCTCCGGAAAGTGCCACCCCAGTCCACGCCTTAGATAGCTACATAGATGATCGCTATGTTAGACAAGAAATGATATACATAAAAAGGGGCACTGTATTTCTTATACATATAGTAGAGTATAAGCAGGACCAGACCTAGGGATCAGAATGTGAAGGAAAAGAGGCTAAGAATGTTTGGGAGGGAGGAGAAAGTTTACTGCTCAAGTATTTCTTATTTATAACTGCTCAAGTATTTCTTATTTATAGCAAGTACAAAACAGGACCATCCCTACTGATCAGAATGTGAAGGGAAAGAGAAAGATTACTACTTCAAGTATCAATCATTGTCGCCATGGCTAACTAGCTAATCTAAGTTTTTTTTTTTTTTTTTCTCTCTTTCTTTTTTCTTTGTGGTAATCATGATAGTAGAATTTAGGAATGTTAAGTAGCAGACCTTGTGATAGATGGCATGGTAGCCACAATCCCAGCACAGATGTATATTATAGGAATCAGTGTCTTAGGCTTGTTTTTGCGGAGCCACATCAAAGATCCCAATGCAGCAAGGGATATGCTCAAAACCTGAAGAAAGAGAGAAAAGCAGAAATTATTTAACACGGAATAGAAAACATACTAATCCAATATCTATGATAAAGTCAGATTTGACAATGATACAAGCCACATTTAACTTCAGACGAAAGTCAGTTACGGAGATATGATCAACATATGAACTTTGGGACTCTCCAACTGGAATTTAACAGTCTGTCATTATCAGTCTATATAACTAAGGATGCTGGCACACAGAAACTAAATGAAAACAACTGAAACAAAGGTAATACCAGATTTGCATTTGCCTCAAGACCTTGCAGAATGTAATCCCAGGTAAATTCTAGTCCTCTGGCACCCACCCAAAGAGGCGCCAATCTATGGAGAACCGAATCGGCAAAAGCCCACCCTGCCAATAGTAATAAGACACCATCAACAAACTACACTATCAAAGATAGCACAAACAAGAGCTTCAACATTATTCTAGACACCGAAGCAACTCATGTGTTTCCCTCTTTTTATCAATTTTGCCACTCACCGAGTCCCACTGCTTGAAATTTATGATTCTGAGAGATGTTCCTATGCGTCAACTGCGTCAAAGCAAAGTAAAGGCCAGCAACATCTATGAAACCGATCAACGCTTTCAACAATTCCTGAAAACCAAACAAGCAATTAACACTCTCTGAATCACTACGCAAAACTACACCCTATGCGAAGATAACAAAAGTGTTCTTCTAAAAGAATGTTTCAATCAACTACAAATTGTATCACAAACAATGCCAGTTACTGAGAACAACAAGAAACCTGTAATAATTACGAAACATCGAAAAGCAGTATCTACAAATTGAAGTTATAATTTCTACATGGAAAATAATATACAGAACAAAGAAGGAAATACCTGATATGGATCGAAGCTTTCATTATCAGACACCTTGAGAAAAGTAGCCAAACAAACAAGCTGCACACAAAGATAGAAAGACGAAAAAACCAAAACTCCATTAGCACCTAATTCTAGAGCTCTTGAAGACTACACTGTGATTTTACTTGAACACTAACCTTGAGTAGAGCTGTTCCGAGATAAACCACACCTGTTTTGATGGAGGTACCGAGCGTATCGTACTCCGATCTGTACAAAAGTACATGTACGTAGCCGAATCGTATAGGAATCGAGTTAGGGTTTGGTTTACGAAGAAGACGAAATGAATTGGGGATTGAAGTGTGAATTGTGAAGCAGATCAGTAGAAGAAGAGAAGAGAGAGACTTACAGGGGAGTGGCGGAGTAGTAAACGGCGTGAGGACCAAAAGTCAGAATGGCGCAGTTGAAGAAGTGAAACACCGTCATCCTCGTCCGTCTCCTTCTTTCTCTCTCAGACTCCGATTCTCAGTCTCCGACTTGGTGCGATCTCAGCTCTAAGAATTGGGCGACTTCACCACAGTTGAGTCGGGTTATGGGCCTTTTAAGATCAACAACTAGACTCCTGGGCCATCTATGGTTCTAATACGACTACATTGTGGGCCTTTTCTGGGCTCATTGTTCTATTTGGGCTCTTTCTAGTATATATATGAATCCTACACTTATCTCATCCTCAAGGAGTGACAAAGAAGGCCGCTCAGCCTGTTTAGGTGGCGTTTAATGTTGAAACCTTGGCTATATGCAGTGTTCTAAAACAAGGAAGATTATTAGCCTCGCGCCGCTTGCTATTACTAATAGGAAATGTAGATGCAGATACATGTGGTGTATGAATATGCACATATTGGAAGGATTAAGGTTTATGAGGATAAGAAATGAAATCGGAAATCCATAATTCCTGCTACAATACAAGAAAGCGTGTCCTTCAATTTTGATCGGAAAAATATATAATTTGCAGACAACATGTCCATCTATGTTATAGAATGTATACAAAACAATTAATGATGTATTATTGATTTGTGTGGTGCATAGGCAACAACATCTATTGGAAAATGAGAGACAATGTCACGGGACTTTCCCAATCAAACAACAAATAGTTCTTTCATATCTTTCAATTCAAAATGATAGAAAGAGATGGGATGGATGCATATATTCTTATAATGCATACAGGATTGCCATGCCAGTTTTCAACTCTGCATGATTGAAAACGAGAATGCATTATATGTATTCGCACGGGAGAAATGAAGTGCATCATAAATCACACATATGAACATCTTCTTTGGTGTTCCTTATCTTTGTTGTTCTCGTAGAAATTTAAATTGAAATTGCAAACAATGAGCATATATTGTACGTGTCCTAAACATCCACAAAATCTATATATGTATTAGCTGGTTATTACTATATATGAAGGTAGATCTCTTTGCAACCTATCCCCCAATTTTAAAAGGGTATAGAGTCTCAGCTTTCAGGGTCTTGCATGCATGCGTAAGGACTGACATCATTCCTTCCTTGTTCCCCTTTCTCCATGTAAATTAAATTAATTGACTTCAAAAATATATATTTAGCTCTGTAAATTATTTGATGAGTGGTGTAATCACCTCTAGACCAAAATTAGTGACAGAAAGAAACCTAGCTAGCTTATATCGAAATCGTGAACCTTTTGATTTGTGTTTTGAAGGGAATAATGCATACATTATTGCTAATCAGCTAGCTTGATTGAACCCTTGATCATTATCTCATCATGATCTTATTATTGGAGAGCCTAGGAGAATGAGTTACTATATATTTGCCAAGCTAGCTGTCAGCTGCTAACCCTGGCCTGATCTTCTTGCTTTAATTTCCAAGCTAGGCCGGCCTTGAGAAGAGAAATGCATGTCTCGTATCACACAATAACGCATTTTTATTGCCAGAAATTGCTTCACACAAACCAGAAACCCTAGACGACGAGGAGGACGAATAGCAGGGAAAGCGCGCCATGCATGAATTGGCATGTTTATTGTTATTATTCCCTTGCTTGATTAAACAATACTAATCGATGCAATGCGATGGCCGGGGCACGTCAGCCTAAACGGCGTTGATTCCGGTGATTCCTTCCTTTCTGTTTTGTCGTTTCGGTAATACTCAAAGGAAAGAGATCGAAGCAGAAGAAGGTGGTCAGATGTACGTGAGAGGATTGAGAATTTGTTCAAATCTCAAAGCAAAATTACACATGCTTGTGTGGCTGTATCCTTATCTCGCGAATCGTCATGAACAAACTAATATTCTTCTCCCTTATTATATCCATTCCTTTCTGAATTCTGATCAATATTAGCACAGAAACCGGACTTCTTCTTCTTTTAAATCCCATGGTTGGTTAAGTTACTTTTGTGTCTACAAGCAAGGACATGCAGTAATTTAATTAATCACTAGTTGGGATCGCATAATTCAGCTGCTTCTACTGCTATAGCTATTATGTACTGTTTACTAGAAACAAGCTAGGGATTAAGCCTGAAACTCTCTGTTATTTGCACTCTTGCACTACTATACTTCATCATGTATGTAACTTTTGAATCTATGAAAATCAAATAGCAAATATGAATATGAAAGTGCGAAATGAGACTCCCGAATTCTAGTAGCGTGTTCATATGCTCTAAATCTTTTATTCGGCTTCATTCTCCTATTCAAAAAAGAGTCTGAACAGTAAAACAGAAGCAACCAACATATTTTCAAGAACATGTTTACTGGTGATCTGGTGTGGTAAAGAATACTATAATCATGCCAACGACTAAGTAACTTGAGGTGCACTAAACCAAGCAGGAAATGCGAAGAAGAATGAATAAACGCAAGTTGAAACACAAATCGGTATAAATAGGAGGTTCATTACACAAAACATTGTTTGTAATGTAAACTCAACTGTTGGATCGAAACTACTCAGCCAATTCAAACTGGTTAGTTCATCATCTATTTTCTGTAATTAATGTTATTTAATTAGAAAAATAAACACAACTGGGCAACTAGTACTTCTAGCCTCAAGGTTTTGGTAAAAATAAAACAAAGTTAGGGTAGGTGTGGCACATGAAATGAAAGTTGTAGTGTTTTGAATATATTGTTCATAAATCATAACGTGGACTCGATTAAATTTGGGTCCTTGTGAGGAAGGAAAGACGACGTATAAAAGTAGCTAGAGATATCCTCTTGAAGATCGATTAAAATACAAAACAGATGGAGAGGATGCATGGTGGTTTCATTACGAGACAAAAGCATGGAATATCGACGGGAATAAAAGCACAAGCAAGCATGCATTTGACAACATCGCAAGCAAGTAGCTAGTGAGATGGATCATCGGAGCTAAGCCATATATAGAGAGAGACATGTTGACCGCATATTACTTCCTGCAACCTTATTATTCAATAATCCAAACAACATGAGGATACATACCAATCAATAAGGAATATATGTGAGAGATGAAAAGCTTGAAGCTACTTGTTAATTAACAACTAATTAAGCAAGCAGCTAGCGAGAAAGAGCAACACAAAAGTTTCATTTCCCGGAGAATCTAGAGCGCATCAGGCGCTGACCATTATAAACAAAACGATATCATGCATTAAGCTAATTAAGCATCCTTGTTAGTCATTAGGTCCTATCTTGTTGTTTCTGTAATCACCATTATAAACAAGTCGATTAATGTACGAAAGTCATGACTCCAATAGAATCAAGCTATAAGAGTCCAATAGAAGAGAACAAAGAAAGAGCTTCTTGCTTAGACAAGGTCACGTCCCTCTATCACGTGACCACAACCCATGTTGACGCCGACGAATATGGTCCTCCAGTCCTTGCTTGCTTAGTTGCTTCTCGATCGTCTCTGGCTTAATTCACAGATATTATAGAATTTGAATCAAGAACTCGTATACGTGGGACTCCACGCGCGAGGGACAGACAGATGAGTCCGGTTTTTGGTTTGGCCAAGGAATACTATTTACTTGCGACATGGAGAGGGAATATTGGGGACGACGATCGAACACTGTGGATCGGACAAATACTAGCCGTTCAAACTCTCTTACCTCGTTTCCCGGCCACGCGCTCTCTCCCGGCACGCACTGTTCCTCCACCAGGTGATGCAAGTTTGAAGCCAGCGCGTGGGATCAAGACTCGACTGATTGCAGACGGCAACGTCGGAGTCAGAGTCAGAGTCAGAGTTGCATATTGCATGTGGCTCTGCGACCCTGGTGTCGCCGGACAGCACAGCCACTCTGACATGACCCAGCAACTTCATTCCTCTAATCTATCACTACGCCTTCAGCCTTGTATTCTATCATATATGTGCTTCGATTCATTTCGTTCATACATATATATTCGATCTCCGTTCGTGCCATTTCCTTATTTCTAACGACACCATAATTCAATCTTCAACTCAGTTCTAATCTAAATTAATCCCAGCTAAGGTCGACTGAGCTTTCTTAATTAGCTGATATCTGCATCAGGGTTCGCACGTGTACAGCTCAATTATGATTGTATTCCCCAGCAGGTCACCGGCCAGTGACTAAATATAGAGGTATAGAAAGCACACTTGCATGCCCTGCCCTAGCTAGATCAGCTAGCTAGCTGGCTTCAGTTCATATACAGTCGGTTTAATTTGTTAAGTTAATTAGGACAGAAACTAATTAAGGAATTTATAAGAAGTTCTTCATTACAACTCAAATGTATATATGCATCATAATGTAGTTATTTTGATCTTGAACGATGTTTCTGGAGGTTAGATGTTCTACAATGGAAGCTGCAGATCGATGTAGTTCATGCCATGTCCTGCAACTGAAGTAAATGAATAGGGTTAGCTAGCTAGGTCATGCCTGCCAGTCAATATCTATCATGAAGAAAAAATGGAAATATTCTTATGTAGGAGAAAATAAAAACAAAAGGTATATCTTGTTATATATAAAAAAAGAACATATTTGAATAATATCTGGTAGAAATTAACAAGAGTAGAGGGTATTTAAATCAAATGGGTCGCAATCGATCCATGAAATTAAAATGCGATGGATGCGATTCCGATATTCCATTGAACAGTGGCCCTTTTGTTTTCTCGAATTCCAACCATTCCTCTCTGCAGAAACCTCCATTATATCCTATTGCCACTTCCTTTTCACTCCCTCTTCCTCTCTCTTTCTCTCTCTCTTTAGTCTCTTAGCTACTCGATCTCTCTACCATAAAAACCAGAACGGGCCCTTTCTCTCTCTCTGAGTCTCTGTCTGTGACTGTGTGTTGTGTGTATGGACTCTCAATCTCAACTCTCTACCACTACTGATCTGCAGCTACCGCTCGATCTTCTTAAATACACTGTTCCTCATTTTCAATAACTTTTCCATCAACCTAGCTTGTTCCCAAAAGGACTGAGTGTTACTTCCTCATTTCTGGAATTCTCTCTCTGATCGAGTACTACCTGCGCGCACCAGCTTTCTATGTTTTTAGATTTTAAATAGATCTTCCTATCTAGCTAGTACTACTTTTTATAAAAGCCTATATCTCCGGCCCTGCATCCATCACTTTCTCAAACTCAGTGCAGTGCAAATCATAAGCCACTCATCACCATATAATCACTACAGTTCATCCTCATGATGTACCTGAGCTCAAACTCAAACCCTATAATGAGAAGTACTTCTTCACCCTTGCCTGATCTCTCTTTACAGATCAGCCCACCGTCAGATCACTACGAGATTGCTTTATCAAGAAAAGCACTTAACGGTGATCGGAGCTCAACCACCGACTCCGCTAGCAGTGGGAGTGATTTGAGTCATGAAAATGTTCTCTACCACTTAGATCAGAGGACTAGTTATAATCCCGCTGCCGCTGAGCCCGGGCCAAATTTGAGTTTAGGTCTTGAAATGAAGGATATAATTAGTAACAGTACTAGTTCAACACCTCTACCGCCCAGAAACTTCAATCACCATCATCATCACCATCCTCAAATCTACGGTCGAGAGTTCAAAAGAAGCGCCAGAACTGTCGGGAATGTGAAAAGAAGCGTCAGAGCTCCGAGGATGCGGTGGACTACAACACTTCATGCCCATTTCGTACATGCAGTTCAGCTTCTCGGTGGCCATGAAAGTAAGATACACATATATACAAGCTAGCTAGACGTCTTTATTTGTTTCATAGAGATTAGCTATATAGTTGCATTTCTAATTAGTTGGTTACCATTTCTCTTGGGAAATGAAATCAAAATGCAGGAGCAACGCCAAAATCGGTGTTAGAGTTGATGAATGTGAAGGATCTAACTCTCGCTCACGTGAAGAGTCATTTGCAGGTGGGCTAGCTTATACTGTGCTCAATCTTGTTTGCTTTGAATAAAAACATAAGAGTCATATAGCTGATGACATTGGTTCTCTTAATTTCTAATTTTGAGGATTATGTTTCAAAAAATATTCTGCATTTAACATATAAATGTTATTGGAATGATTCATTTGTAGTGGGGGGTAAACAACAAGTGATGTAAGGACAAAATGGCATCTAGAGGGAGTAATCTTAGCAATGTGGACCGTTTTTTCTCATGATTTTTCTTTTTGTTTGGGTTTTGATATCATGCAGATGTATAGAACAGTGAAGAGCACTGACCACAAAGGAACAGGTAAATAATGGACTGGAATTTGTAAAATATTCCTAGCTATCTCTGATTTCATATTTGCATGATCGATCTCTATCTCAAATCTTCAAAATTCAGGCCCCATTTTCTTTTATCTTCCATTATTCTCTTTGTTTCGGAGCCTGGGCGATCTCAGTGGGACAGAGAACTCTATTATCATCATTTTGACCCAGCTAGACTAAAACAAAACAATATGCCTGGTTGACACTGAGATTATTATTAACTGTTATTGGACCTAGCTCCTTCCTTCGATCAGTACTCACTACTACACTCAGTAGAATCCATGTGAAGTGAATTATTTTTGGATGGTGTCTGGAAAGACCATCCAGCAAGACCAATTAATGGCTAGCTGATCGATCTATCTACATTATTTACTCTGGTCGCAGGTCATGAAGGACAGCTGATGGATATGGGTTTGGACCAAAATCCAGGAAATAATAATGTTCAAGTAAATGGATCAGCACTACCCTGTGATTCTGAGAAGGCTATTGATTCACCTTCAACTCTGCTTCTGCAAAATCCCAGCATCAGGTAGCTAATTCATTTTTATGTTAATGATCTAAACGCGCATCTTCACCTGATCGTATTCTTTGGCTCTGCAAAATGGATAGATAATAAATATATGCAGACATACATGCACGAATATTGGCATGTTTATGCCTGGCTTGGAGAAAATGAATTAAAGACCCTTTTATGATCTTTAATTCCCCTGATCGATCTGTAAATATAGTTTTGGTCCAATTAGTCCAACACGGTGTCTGTCGTTGTTACTAGTGTAGAGTATTTATTTCTGGAGGCATCTCGAAGCTCATTGATTTTGATGAAGTTACTTAGTTAATTGATTTGCTAGGTTTTGTAATTTCATACTGGCATGAAACGCTAATACGTCAAGGGTATTAGGTTACAAGCTAGCTAAGCTAGTTCCATTCAAATATGATCATGCATCCCAATGTGCCCTAAAAGTCTAGGGATTTTGACTACAAATCTCAATACATATTGTATGTGTAATCAAACGGCTATTGTTGGTTGGTAGAGATCGAGTCGATCATAAAGGAAAGCAACAAACTACAACAACTTTGATAGATCTAGGATAGATAGCTTGGCTACTGTCTAATAATGTCTTGGCCTCAGATTGATGGATTTGTTGACTCCAATTATGTATGGCAGTACGTGAGCAATAATGTCTTGCCTCAAAGGACTGCAATGTGTGTGTGTGTGTGTACACACACGTACTGCATAATATATAAACCAGAAGAGAGTATATATATGTGTTTGGTTTTATTTGGACGATTTGATGCATTATTCAAGTTCTGATCACTAGCCTGATAACTAATTTTGATCAGAGGATCATGGCATTCTACAAGGAAGACAAATGGCAGCTGCAAACCAAGTCCTGGAGATTTTTTGACATGTTCTGATTCCCCATCCTCAATTGGTACCAAGGTATTTACATATACTTCCTCATCAAAACCTACCAGCAAAACCCTTTTAAATTTTGTACAAATTATTAGTGTGTTATGGTGAATGATATAGTTTACTTGAAACTTGATTAGGTGGATGAAGAGGATTCGGGTTCAGGCCGCCAGTTGGATTGTAGCTCCTTGTCATCTTCGGATCATATGTATCTTAACCTAGAGTTCACGCTTGGAAGGCCAAGTGGCGAATGGTCTATGCTCAACACCCTCAACCTTCAAATGACTTGATTAATTACCCTTTTATCTAGTTTTCTAGCCAGCTAGCTTTAGCTAATCCTCGCGAAGTTTTAAATCATGTAGTGTCCATTAATTAAACTTAACTATAAGTAATATATGTCTCCACTTTTTGATCGACCGACATCTGTACGTTATTGTTGTCTTCATCTTCGTTTGCATTACATCTCCGATTTGACAACGGAAGAGGGGGAATTTGACATGAAAGTTTTGATGTAACCAAATATGTCTCACAAGATGGAGATCGATGATTGATCTCTCGAGTAATCACCAACAGAGAATCCGAACAATTATTGAATTTAGATATTCAGTATTTGAATTGTACGTCCAGCACCTACAAAGAAATTTTATTCTAATATATGAAACTTTATCACCATTTTATATATGCAAGATTTTCTCAAATCTTGACAGAACATGAAAGTAGAGGTTCTCACAAGTTCGAAACATTTTGCGAATTTGAGAACCGTAAAATTACGCAGATGATAACTCTATTTATTATAAATTGATGGATATGTTTTGTGTTTCCGAAAGTGACAGATCGGCATGATTCGTGCTTGGACTTGACTTAAAAGCAACTAACCTTCAGTTTATATGGAATCAGGAGCATAGTTAATTTAGTTAAATAGTAATATTGGGAATTCTAATAAGGAAAAACAATGTCATTGCCATCAGCTTTAAACTATATAGAGTTCGCATCGACCTTTACACTATGGCTTGAAATTTGGTATGCTTCATGCAAGGTAACCAACTCAATACTGACCTAGTGAACTCCTATATAAACCGTTGTACGTGCGTTCCTTGTGATATTACCATACCCTTTTGATTAATCATGGATCTTTCTTTCCAGTTAATCACTCTCATTGCTGTGTTTCTTGCTTCTATAATCTATCTAGTTATTGCATTGCTTCGAGGTTCCAAGCACCACGAGGCTCCGGAACCTAAGGGCGCATGGCCACTCATCGGCCACCTCCACCTTCTAGGTGGCGAAGATCAGCTTCTCTACCGCACATTAGGTGCAATGGCCGACAAATACGGCCCAGCTTTCAACATCAGTCTCGGCAGCCGCCGTGCTTTCGTAGTGAGCAGTTGGGAAGTAGCCAAAGACTGCTTCACCACAAACGACAAGGCGCTCGCCTCACGTCCGACCACGGTGGCAGGGGCTACAACTACGCCGTGTTTGGCTTCGCACCTTACAGCACCTTTTGGCGTGAGATGAGAAAGATTGCAACACTCGAACTCCTCTCGAACGGTCGTCTTGAGATGCTCAAACACGTCCGGATTTCTGAAGTAGATATGGGGATACGAGAGTTTCATGGTTTATGGGTCGAAAAAGGGTCATGCACTCCTGTGCTCGTGGAAATGAAGCATTGGTTGGAGGAGTTGACACTCAATGTGGTGGTGAGGATGGTGGCGGGAAAGCGTTACTTTGGCTCGTCGGCAGCTGCGTGTGACGAGGAGGAGGCGGGGCTGTGCCAGAAAGCAATCAGTCAGTTTTTTCATCTGATTGGGATCTTCGTACGTGGTTTCGGATGCGCTGCCGTATTTGTGGTGGTTGGATTTGCAGGGACATGAGAAGGCTATGAAGAAGACCGCCAAGGACTTGGATCAAATACTTGGTGGGTCCGTGGGTGGCTGGAGGAGCATCGCCGGAGAAGACTAAAATCTAATAACGGTGATCATCTCAAGGCCAAAGGTGCGGAGGGGGAGGAGGACTTCATTGATGTCATGCTGTCTCTTCAGGAACAAGGGCAACTCTCCAATTTTCAACATGATTCAGATACCAGTATCAAGTCTACCTGTCTGGTATGGTTCAAAATTTCAAACCTTCAAACTAACACTAGCATTATGGTTACAGCTTCTCCATTGGGCTTTTAGGTCAAGACTTGGAGCATAATGGATCTACTACAGTTCATGGCCCATTAAGGATAATGTTTTTTTTTTTTATTCGTAACAGGCAATTATCGATCTTAGGTGGCAGTGACAAGACAGCAGAAACTCTGACCTGGGTAATCTCGTTAGAGAAATTCTTAGGTGCAACAGCCGCACCACCTGACACATGTGCACCCAACCATGCATATTTTGTACACGTGTTTTTTTTTTTTTTTTTTTTTTTTCTACACCTGCCTTCTTCTTCTTCCTCCTCCTTTCTCCGATGAATCTTCTAGCTTCTTCCTTTCTCCGGCGAAGCTTCTTCTTCCTTCCTTTTCGACGCCGCCGAAGGTCCCTGCGGCTTCTCCGAAGGTCATATAACCCCTGCAGCTTCTCCAGCATGGCGGAGAGCATGGACCAACCCGTGCAAATCACGCAGAGGAAGGAAGAAGAAGAATAGAGAGGAAGGAAGGAAGAAGAAGAGGAAGGAAGGAAGAAGAAGAGTTGTGAAAAAACTTCGCCGAAGAAGAGAGAGGAAAGAAGGAGAAGAGCTGACCCGAAAAAAGAAAAAAAAAAAAAAAAAAACGTGTCGCTATGCGACCGGTGGGTCGCACAAAACACGTGATGCGGTGTAAAATTTTCTCATCTCGTTACTTTGAACAACTGCCACGTCTTAAGGAAGGCACAAGAAGAGCTAGACCTCCACGTTGGCACGGACCGGCTAGTTGATGAATCAGACATCAAGAACCTTGTCTATCTTCAAGCCATTATCAAGGAAACACTGCGGCTTTACCCAGCTGGGCCTCTCTTAGGACTGCGAGAAGCTCTGGAGGATTGCACCGTCGCCGGATACCACGTGCCAGCTGGTAACCGGCTGGTCGTAAACGTCTGGAATAAGAGGATCGATCAATATATTGCATGTGTGGAAGAATCGTCTGAGAGCACAATAAATAGATGTCGAATCAATGTTATTCATTACATGACTACAACTATACTGTACAGTTATATAGCAAAGAAAAATCAATTGTGATGGCATGGCTTCAGTGAGGTTTAAGAAGATCAATATATAGGTACAGATCAGAGTCTTCAACAAAACGTCTCTTTTGGTTTGAATTTTTCTACACGGAAGTACTAGTCCTATTCTTGCTCTGCTTTGTATATCATCATTACGTGTATGGATTGGTCTGAAAGAAGAAAATGCCAAAGTATCGATCTTTGATAAAATTATCGTTTTCTCAAAAGAGGTTTTACCTAGCCCACACGCAGGGGCGGACGCAGGTAGGGGCGAGCGGGGGCCACTGCCCCCGTTCAGTTTTCAACAACTGGCGTCTGTGTATTAAGATATTAGGGATGTGTATTTAAAATTTTTCGAGTCTTTTTTGCCCCTTAAGTATTCAGTCCTTAACCCCATGTTTCCTTATCCAACTTTTCCGTATCCAACTAGTACATATATATACCTTTTTATATTGTATATACATATAATAACAATTGATATAATAGTAGGATGAGAATTGGATCACGTCTAATCACACTCTCTCCTGTTATAAAGGGCCTTTCTTTACATCCTCTGTTTTTATTCTCTTCGTCAGTTCGCTGTTCGTCTGTCCGTCCCCAAAACCCTTTATAACAATCGGTGATGCCTTTTTCTTCTCAGTTTACTACTTTATTTTTTAGATTGATGACTTGCTGATTAAACAAATTTACAATTGCAGGTTGTGAGAGATGGAGAGATATTTTAAACGAGCATCAGGTGAATTATCTTCAACTCATGTACAGAATGAAAGATCAAAACAGAGTCGTGTCGAGATTAACTTGGGTGAGCTTCCTTCTGATCCTGGATTAAGGATGAAAATTTCAGATTATCATCATGATGTTAGGGATAAAATTCGAAGAGAGTATATGTTAAGAGGTCCTTGTCAGCCTTCAAATCATGTGTTTGTTCAAACACAACGTGGAGCGGGGAAACAAAGTTTCTGTGTAGACTGGTTTGATGAATTTTCAAATTGGTTAGAATATAGCATATCTAAAGATGCTGCATTTTGTTTATGTTGCTATTTGTTCAAGCCAAATGTTGGTGAGCAAGGAGGAGGTGATTGTTTCAGTGGTATTGGCTTCCGAAATTTCAAGAAGAAAGACAGATTGTATGATCATATAGGGAAGACGCACAATAGTGTCCACAATCAAGCAGTGCGAAAATGTGAAGATTTGATGAATGAAAACTAGCATATTAGGAACGTTATCAATCATAATGCACATCAATCTCGAGCAGATTATCAAATTCGACTAGAAGCATCAGTTGATTGCATTCGCTTTCTCCTAAGACAAGGCCTTGCCTTTCGTGGTCATGACGAATCAGAGAACTCAAGCAATCAAGGTAACTTTCTTGAGCTTTTACAGTTTCTTGCTGATCATAATGATGAAGTAAGAGCAGTTGCATTGAAGAATGCTCCTGAAAATCTTAAATTGACATCTCCTAGGGTTCAAAAGGACATAGTGAATGCTGCTGCTGTTGAAACTACAAATGTTATTATTAAAGATATTGGTGATGCCTTTTTCTCTATTCTAGTTGATGAGTCCAGAGATGTATCTGTAAAGGAGCAGATGACTATTATTTTTCGTTATGTGGATAAAAATGGCTGTGTGATTGAATCCTTCATAGGCATTGAATATGTTAAGAGTACCACTGCTATGTCACTTAAGAAAGCTATAGATGCACTATTTTCTAAACATGGATTAAGCATCACTAGGCTACGTGGTCAAGGTTATGATGGCGCGAGTAATATGAGTGGAGAATTTAATGGTTTGAAGACACTTATTTTGAAGGAGAACTCGAGTGTTTTTTATGTTCATTGTTTTACACATCAGCTTCAATTAGCTCTTGTCGGTGTTGCTAAAAAGCATGATATTGTTGGTGCATTCTTTACATCAGTGGCTAGTGTTGTAAATATTGTTGGGGCATCTTCTAAACGCCGGGACATTCTTCGAGCAAAGCAATCTATCAAGGTCATTGAGGCACTTCAAATTGGAGAACTTACAAGTGGACAAGGACTCAATCAAGAAACTGAAATCAAGCGTTCATGTGACACGCGTTGGAGCTCACACTATGGTACTCTTGTAAACTTTATTGTCATGTTTTCTTCTATCACTGATGTGCTAGATGAAATATCATCTACAAAGTGAGTTCTGATCAGAAGCATGAAGCATATATTTCTTTGAAGTTGCTACAATCATTTGATTTCATATTCAGTTTGCATTTGATGAGAATTATACTTGGAATCACTCATGAGTTGTCTCAAGCTCTACAAAAATATGATCAAGACATAGTGAACGCCATGGATTTAGTGAAAGTGTGCAAGAGAAAATTGCAGACCATGAGGGAGAATGGATGGGTTTCTTTGTTGGAAGAAGTTGTTCTCTTTTGTGGAAAAGAGAATATCAGTGTTCCAAACATGGATGCTCAATACGTATGTCCAGGAAAATCAAGGCGTAGAGCTCCAGAAATGACAAATATGTATTACTATCGCTTTGACTTCTTTTGTGCTGTTATAGATTTCCAACTTCAAGAGCTAGACAACCGATTCAATGAGGCTAGTACTGAACTTCTCCTTTGTTTGGCATGTCTCAGTCCTAATTACTCATTTGCAGCCTATAACAAGCAAAGTTTGATGCGCCTTGTTGAGCTTTATCCTCAAGATTTTTCTGCATCAGAGTTGCTATTTCTAGAGATTCAATTAGAGACATATATTGATGATATGCGGTCTAATGACAAGTTTCAAGAATTGCAAGGGATTGCTGATCTTACAAAGAAATTAGTTGAGACAAGAAAGCACAAGACATATCCTTATGTTTATCTGCTGATCACTTTGGCGCTTGTACTTCCTGTTGCAACGGCGTCTGTTGAAAGAGCTTTCTCTGCCATGAATATCATAAAGAATCGAATTCGCAATCGAATGGGAGACCAATGGATGAATGACAGCTTAGCTGTATATCTTGAGAAAGATATATTCATTTCCATAGACAATGAGTCTATTATTCAGCGATTTCAAAATATGGCACCTCGTAGAGGACAATTATAGATGTGGAAGCACTTTGCTTTCTAGGTATGTGCTCTTTTTTATACTTCTTGCTAGCTCTCTGTTTTGTTTAACCTTTTGTGCCATGGAAGATTGTTTTTCCAAGTTAAAGAGCTGAGCATGATAATATTTAATCCATGTATGAGATATATTTGAATTATACTTCAATGCACTTTACATCTCCTATATATTCAGAAGTTCTGTTCTTTTCTTCTTTTTAATTTGGTTACATGAACTTGGAAGTTGGAAGTTGAACTCTGTTTCCCTATGTTCTTCTGCTTTGTTGTATGCTATTGTTGATTTGGTGAAAATTTGTTCATAGCTGAGTTAGATAGAACTTGCCCCCATTGAGATATTTTCCTGCGTCCGCCACTGTAATAGAGATATATAAGACCAGTCACCAGATCAAGGAATACAGTGATGTGAGAAGGATAAAAGCTCAGGCGGCTACTATGTTGAGTTTCAACTTAGTCGATAACTGCCTCATCCCTTAATGGAAAGGCCATTTGTCATTTTAAAACTAAGAGCATCTCCAGACATTTTTGATAACTAATCACTAAAACAGTTCTTATTTGACATAGTCAGCAGTCTCCAACCGAATAGTCATTTACATGTGGAAATGGCATTGAGAGAGTCCATGTCAAATTTGACATTGTTGAAAGGAAATGCCATTTTTTTTACTCTCTAGCTCTCTCCTAAGTATTTTTACTTCTTTACAAGTTTAAATGATTGTTTAATGTATGGTAATTGTTCAAAATTTGACATCTCTATTGGAGATGAGATTAGCCAAATTAGGAAATATTATTTTTGCCTTGTCACATGTCAAATTTTGAATTTGACCAAAAAATATTGGCATATCCATTGAAGATGGTCTAATGCATCCTTTGAAAAAGAAAATAAAATAAATTTAGCTGGCCACGTTTGTGGACAGGAGTCACATGACCAAATTAGTTCTTGGTTTTTTGTTGCACTAGCTAGTATATGAAGCGCATGAAGATGTTTAGTACGTTGAATCTAATTGATTCGTTAAGGTTCGTAATGTAGGCAGGCCCGGTCCTGGGCAAGATGGAGCAGGCCTGGGTCTAGGGCCTCAAAATTTGGGGGCTCAAATTTTTTATTTTTTATATAGCCCTGTAAAAAGAAGAAGAGTAGAAGACATGAGCGTATCTTACTCTCTTTATTTTCACTCTCGCACAAGTTTAGGGTTAAGAAGAGTGCGTCTCTGAGCCTCTCTTCTTCTACTCAAGTACTCAGAAGAAATCGAAGAAAAAAAAGAAGGGAGCTGCAAACCTTTGAAGAATGGAAAACACCAACCTCTAAAGCAAAAAAGGTATGTTCTTTTACCCTTTCATTTTTATTCTTTAAAGCTATTTCTTTTCTATTTTAAAGAAATTACGATTTTCTCTTCATCCTTACTGGCTTAGTACGATAATCCTTTATCTATTTTATTTTTTGATTTGATTATTTGAACATTGAATATGAATATATGATAATACTGAATTTGAAGCTACACATAATCACATCCTCTTTGAATTGTTTGTATATGTTTGGACTTATGATATAAAGATATTGAAAAACACACTCTTTTATATTGTGGTACAAATTTTTTTTGTAATATATTGAGTTTCTATTTTTTTATTATTTTTTATCGAGCATTTGTTTGGGGGCCTCAAATATATTCTCACCTTGAGCGTTTATGGACACAGAGTCGGCCCTAATTGTAGGGTTCGGCTGCTATACACATTTATATGACATATATCAAACCGTAAACCGTCCAATCATTTAACAATTTAAAATTCAAGATGATTAGACGGCGCATGGCTTGATATATGTTATACATATATGTATAGTAAAAAAGTCCCGTATTGTATACCAGTATATTAAACGCATGAAGATGACTGGAGACTGGAGTGGGTACTGTCATAACCCTTTTCTATGTCTGTCCGTCTCATATTATCCGAGAGGGCCAACTCATATTGGAAACCATCTGAATCGTTTAATTTATAGCGGGAATAAGGGATCACGGGGCCGGTTTACCTATGCCGGGTTTCCAACTTTCCATGCATTATATAATCACACCCATGTTGCCATTGTCTGTGAAGGGTTTACTCAATTACTTGTGAAGAACAGAGTACGTACCCATATATATCAATCTTCTGGCAAACAGAAGAAAAGGCTAGAGCTATCCGATTAATGGATTCTCTCACTTTCCTAGTAAATTTCATCACGCCTGCGATATCGTTTGCAGTAGTCATCTTTTATATTTATACGTCATGTTTTGGTGTTGAAAATAACCAAAATATGCTTACCAAACATGTGGCCTTGTTAACAGTCATCATAACCACTAAGGTCTGCTCCTTCCAGGGCATAAATCAATGCATCCATGAAGTCACCGGGCTCTTTTATATCATCTTCTTCCTCTCTGAGTTCTCTCTTTCGCTTATGCTCTTCTAGCCAGTCCTCAAGAATGGCATCCATTTCTTTTGCAGTTTTCTTCATCTCCTTCTCATGTCCACCTAAATCCAACCACCGAATATAAGGAATCGAATCACCCATTGTAAACAGCCCTACAAAGTAAATGAACTTCCTCATGGGCTCACGGCAGTATGGATGTGACCCGCTTCTTTCTTCTCATCATCATTGGCCGCAAAAGAATATCGCTTCCCGGAGATCATTCTAAGAATCACATTTAAACTCGAGTCCCCCAACAATTCTTTCAACTCCACCAACACTACGCGGTCACCATCCGAGTTGCCCTCCTTTTTCATAAGATCACTGCTATTCCAAGTTGTGTACAATTGGTTCAAGAAGGTGCGCACTTCGCTTACTCGAATGTGTGCAAGAATCTGAAGCCGGCGGTTGGAGAGCAACTACAACTGCAAGATCGCAATCTTACGAACTTCCCGCCAATATGGCCCTGCGGATTCAAACCCAAACATGGCATTGTTGTAGCCCATGATTTCTACAGCTGTCAACTTTGGGCGTGTTTCTACATAATCCTGGAGACTTATGTTAAATCATGGTGGAACATGAACAATAGACAATCATGAGCAAGCGATACAAGGGCATATAGTGGTTCACCATGCCATCGGAGGACATGGCTACGCCCACTTAAGAATCAACTATCATGACCAGTAGGCCTTTGGTGTTACAAGAGCTCTCTAAGATGGAGTGATTGACATCATCCTTTCTACATATGGGAAGCCTTCCTTTTATAGTTAAGGAAGGTTTCCTCACATATTATGTTTCCGATGTGGGACTAACTACACATATATCTTCTTATGGTGCCTTCTTGTGGAGCTTGGGAGAACACCTTCCCGATGTGGTACCGATAATCTTTCACCATGACGAGGTAGCCCGGATATTAGCCTACCAAAAGACAGTCTATGAGGTCGTTGCTTATGCTTGCGGTATATATCCCAACAACATATCCCCTCAACTCCCGAGTAAGAGGACCATCTTACTTGGAGAGTTACAAATAAATTGTATGCCGCCAAGCATAAGTAACGACATACACCCCCTGTCCCCCCAACTCTCTAAGGAAGAAGGTTCTTTTACTCGGAATTATTTCCCTCTCCCCCGTTCTCACGATTTTCTTCTCTCTTTTTAAAGGGAGTGACGAGATTCACTATGTCCCCCAAGTCTTGCTCTCGATCGAATGCCAATCTCTAGGTCGAATGCCACTCTTGGTCAAATGCCTATCTCTCAGTGGAATGTCTATCTCTCGGTCGAATGCCACTCTCGCTCGAATGCCAATCTCTCGGTGGTTTCTCAGTCTAATCATGAAGACTTAGACTTTCATATCCTGATTGTGTTTCCAATCCAATCGTGAAGACTTGGAGCTCCCTTCGCAATGTCCGGGAGGCAAAATAATATGTAAACATAGAATATGTACAATTTTCTCATGGACTGCCTTTGAAGAAAGCTAACAGGTGCGCTCAATAGGAGGTACGGTAGAATGGACTTTCGATCACTGGAGTCTCAGGCATTCTGCTCCTCAGGTCACTGGAGTCCCTAATGTCTTGACATAATCACATCATTAACTAAATGACCTTAATATTGACCAATCATAAATTCATCGATCAATCATAACTGTTACTCCCACCATGATTTTCATTTCTTATTGGGTGTGCCCTAATTACTCTGGGCACCCATAAACTGTTATGACACCAACCCCACAATACCAATGCTGATCCAATACTCAATTCACCACCCTAACCAAGATCATATTTACAGTAATCAAACTCATAAAACACTCCATCTTTTGGATGCTTACTACTTCACACACATTTAATCAAACATGTCCATACGGCCATTTCAAGGCCTCACATACAACTTTAGAATCATACCACAAATAGGTCGCATATCATATAAGCAACCAAAAACCATATCAAAGCCCTCACGTACATAAAAACTAATTTCTTAAGAACCAAAACCAGCTGCTAGAGAAACTGATTCAAAACTAAGTTTCTATTTCAGCTTGTGTTAAAAACAGTGTGCAAGATGCTGTCTTTGACTTCAATTTCTACCCACTCAACTCCAACCAAAATTACTGACCCAAGCCTATTTTAAAGATGGCATTACAGGCTTTAAATACATAGCTTAAGTTTTGAAAACAAAGCCCTGGATAGAAAGTTACGGTCTTGCAAAGTTGGAACAAAATCTGAAAATCCAGAAAACTCAGTTTTGCTGAGTCTGCTACTGATTTTGGCAAGCTATTTGTCACTCCAAAAGATAACCAAAACCAGTGAAATTTAACACACACAATGATGGATATATGAGCTTTACAAAGTTATTTTCAGATTTCAAAACAAAGGCCTGAGCTGAAAGATATCATGCCTCAAAGTAGGCAAGAAAATCAGCTTTTCTGCAGAATTCTGGAAATTTACACCAAGAATAAGACTTGGTTTTTGGAAGCTTTAATTTGACTTTTGAAGTAACAAAACAAGTTCTAAAGCTTCAGAACAGAAAGAAACAGACTTCCAGAACACGAAATCATCTTAAACATAACAAACAAGGAATCAAAAAGACCCAAAATTTACTCTGGACACCCAAACTCAAGAACAAGGTTCTTGAGCAGCAACCTAAAACGATTCTATCACCCTACCACATCACAGCAAAACAACAAAGTTCTTCCAACCCTCAATACCAAATTTAACAGACTCGAATAACCAAATCTAACCCATCCACTCCCGAGTACCAATACTCACTCTTTCCTACCCACATTTCTTAACTCAGTACTTCCCCAATTTACTTGCATGCCTTTACATGATTCCTTCATCTTTTTACCATGACAACCCAAATAGGGAAATTTCAGCATATATACTAAACAATACTACTCATAATATGCAAAAGCAAGCAACTTTCTTCTTCTTCCCTCTCCAATACTAAACAGCTAATTATACATGCAAACCAAATCTACCAACTACCATAGTGTTAAACACCAACACTGGCAAATCAAAGCAGAAAGATCAACATAAACATTCCCAAACCACAAAATTTGCAGGGTTCTGAGTCCATAGCTTGAGACCCCCCAAAAGCAAAACCATGAACAAAGCTAAGGCGGTTTCACAAATTGACCAATGACTTTCACAAATTGCTTCTATGGAAGAGAGAGATGCATACTGCCCAATTTGGTATAAACTATCATTGATAAACAGTCGGACATAAACATGAAGGCTTGCATAAACACACTACCCCACTCGCATATGAATCACCAAATTCCTCCACAGTAATCCAAAATCAATTAATCATCGATAGTTTAAAGAGGTGGAGCAAGAGGACTTAGCTTGTTTGGTTGGTATGCCAGCCGAGAAATAACTTTGTGAATCATGAAAGGACCAGAAGATGATTCCAGAGGCCATGCCAGCCATCCCGGATATCCTTCTTTTTTTTCTCTTTTCTTTAGAACTCGATGTGTTGTGGCCCCGAGTGCTTCTCTTTTGATTTGCACATCATATATCCCGCATAGGGAGGCTGTATGGCCAATGATTGATGAAGGCAGCGGGATCACTTTTTGATTTCGGATCTGGAAGTGCTCATCACCTCATGATCGGCATGCGTACCAGATGTTTAATTGATCGAGACTGATCCTTGTCCATCGATCGGTGATGTCGATTTAATCGAGCCTGATCCCAACTCGTACGAGAACTCTCTCTTGATGAGCTCCACCATCCCGGAACTCGCTTTCAGCCCGCCCGGAGCATACTCATCGTATTTCTGCCAACGACATAATTCCGGAGGATACCGGCGCCGAGCAGAGCTATTGGCGAGATCGAACGAACCGGAGTCACCGGGAGAGGAGTCACGGGATTCATTGAACACAAAACTCCCTTGATTGATTGATCTCGCGCGGGATGGCTGGATCCGATGACTTGACCCGATGACTGTTGGAACTGGCAGGGCACTTGCTGGGCTTGGGATGACCCGGTGGACCTATATCTCTCCTGGACCTATCATGAGTGGACTGCCTCTTGACTATTTGTAACTCTTCCCATAAATGGCGTCAAATGTTTCTGCATAATCCCGGTGACTTATGTTGAATCATGGTGGAATATAAACAATAGACAATCATGAGCAAGAGACACAAGGACATATAGTGGTTCACTATGCCATCGGAGGACATGGTTACGTCCATTTAAGAATCAACTATCATGACAAATAGGCTTTTAGTGTTACAAGAACTCTCCAAGATGGAGTGATTGGCATCATCCTTTCTACATATGGGAAGCCTTCCTTTTATAGTTAAGGAATGTCCTCTCACATATTATGTTTCCGATGTGGGACTAACTACACATATATCTTCTTATGGTGCCTTCTTGTGAAGCTTGGGAGAGCACCTTCCCAATGTGGTACCTATAATCTTTCACCATGGTGAGGTAGTCTGGATATCAGTCTACCGGAAGACAGTCTACGAGGTCGTTGCTTATGCTTGCGGTATATATACCAACAACAGGACGTGAGGATGCGGCTATGTCATTGATAGTAAAGCACTCCTTGGCTACTTGACTGCTGCTCACCACCAAAGTTGGATGCACCCCAAGCTTTATAGTGAAAAGGGGTCCATACTTTTAGCCATGGCTCCCAATGCTTTGTGGGGAGGCGACGTTCCTCCAAACAGGTGAAGATGACCGATTAAAGGCCATGCACCCCCTGCTTCGGGTACTAATTTACCCTCTGCAGCTCTCCACCACCTTGTCGTAGATATATATCTAGCTTGCTAGCTCTCCCTGTAAGTTATTCAATGTTGTATATTTTTGCAGAATTTGATTGCAGCAGGTAGCGATTCAATGTATGTTACGTTGACTTGGGCAATATCACTATTGTTGAACCATCCTCATGTGTTGGAAAAAGCTCAAGAGGAACTGGACACAGAAGTAGGAAGTGAAAGAACCGTCGCCGAGTCAGATTTAAGCAAGTTGGTCTATCTCCAAGCCATCGTGAAGGAGACGTTGCGTTTATACCCTGCAGCATCATTAGCAGCACCACATGAGTTCAATGAAGACTGCACCATAGCTGGCTACCATGTTCCCAAGGGCACGCGGTTTTCATGCGAACTCGATCTATATTGTAACAACAAGCCTTTCAGCGATTCTATGGAATAAGAGGATCGATGTGTGGAAGAATCATGTAAGATCGAGCACAATAAATAGATGTCGAATCAATGTTGTTCATTGCATGACTACAACTATACTGTACAGTTATATAGCAAAGAAAAATCAATTGTGATGGCATGGCTTCAGTGAGGTTTAAGAAGATAGATATATAGGTACAGATCAGAGTCTTCAACAAAACGTCTCTTTTGGTTTGAATTTTTCTACAAGTACTAGTCCTATTCTTCCTTTGCTTAATTTGTATTTCATCATTACGTGTATTGATTAGTCTGAAAGAAGAAAATGCCAAAGCATCGATCTTGATGAAATTATCTTTTTCTCAAAAGAAACTGTACCTAGCCCACACTTATCTCTTTCTGTTCCCATAGTCATCAAAACAAAGTTAAACAACAATATACCTTTGGACGCACTCTCCCCCGATAATGCATACCCGGGTTATATATAATTTCTCAGTGTAAGTCATCATTCTCGGCGCCCTAATTTGATGTGATTATTAGCTTATTATTCCACTATCGAAAGAACAATTGCGACAGGTTAAAGTAAGATTTTTCCTGTCCATGAAGAGATTAGTGTTTGTGCGTGATCTATAAAAAGGCTTATATATATAGTTTGCAAAGCACTACCCTTTAGTGACTTACATTCACTGGCTAGGTAGCCACAATGGAATCGATTTTAGCTGTTCCATACCTACATACCGGAGCCACAACCGGGCTCTTGCTTGCTATATTTGTGTTTTCCTTCTTTAGTGTCACTAAGAGGTACAGAGCCAACAGGAGTCCCCAACCCCCTCAAGTCTCAGGTGGATGGCCGCTGCTAGGCCATCTACACCTCCTTGGAGGATCCAAGCAGCTTCCCCATATAACCTTGGGAGCCCTGACTCACAAGTATGGACCGATCTTCACAATCAATATTGGCATCCACTCCACTCTTGTGTTAAGTACTTGGGAAGCTGCTAAGGAATGTTTCACCATCAACGACTCGGTTGTTTCCTCCCGTCCAGCTACTCTAGTTGCCAAACACTTGGGCTACAACTATGCCATGTTCGGTTTCAGCCCCTACAGTCCATACTGGCGTGAAATACGTAAGTTGATATCCCTAGAGCTACTCTCAAACAGAAGGCTCGAGCTACTCAAACATGTTCGAGTATCCGAAGTAGAGATGAGTTTGAAACAGTTATACAAGCAATGGAGGCAAAGAAAAGACATAATCAGCACAAGCACTGGCCAAGTTCCGGTGGAGATGAAGCAGTGGTTTGGGGATTTGACACTGAACGTGGTTCTGAGGATGATTGCTGGAAAAAGATACTTCAATGTCGCTGATGGTAATTTGAGCGACGAAAAAGAGGCACGACGGTGCCAAAAGGCCATGAGGGATTTCTTCCATTTGGCGGGACTTTTTGTGTTGGGGGATGCAGTTCCATGGCTTAAGTGGTGGGATTTAGGTGGCCAGCAGAAGGCTATGAAATACACTGCAAAGGAACTCGACCTTATAGTCATGAAGTGGTTAGAGGAGCACAAGCATAGACGAACAACCTTGGGGAAGACTAAAGGCGGCGACCAAGATTTCATGGATGTTATGCTTTCAGTCCTTGATGGATCTCACGTTGCAGGCTTTGATGCTGATACCGTCGTGAAGGCAACATGTGTGGTATGTATCATAACCTATGCATATATGTGTCGTTTAGAATCTCTATATATATATATATATATATATATATATATATATATATATATATACTACCT
>NC_020492.1:32814062-32861554 GCF_000184155.1 Fragaria vesca subsp. vesca | reverse complement strand
TATATATATATAGGACGTACATTATTTTTTTGATACAAAACGGAAAACTACAAGGAGAAGCTTTTGGAGCGGCCAGTTCTGAAGCGGTTAAAGTGTTACATATAGGTTCGATTTACTTATTCATAATCAGAAAATTATCCTAGAGATTAATTAGTAATTTCTATTAAGTTTTAAGTACTAAACTAAATTTTGATCTCAAGTACAACAGTACTAATTAAATTAGGAAATGATGATTGATTTTTGCAGAGTTTGATAACTGGAGGCACGGACACAACAACGGTGACCCTAACGTGGACACTCTCACTGCTGTTAAACAACCCTCAAGCACTGAAGAAGATCCATGAAGAACTAGACAACCATGTTGGCAAAGAAAGATTAGTGAACGAATCAGATATCAACAACCTGGAGTATCTAGGAGCCAGTGTTAAAGAAGCATTGCGTTTATGCCCAGCTGGACCACTCTCTGGTCTGAGGGAAGTCACTGAGGACTGCACTGTTGGAGGGTACCATGTCCCAAGAGGCACTTGGTTGATGGTCAACCTTTCGAAGGTGCATACTGACCCGCGGGTTTGGTCCGACCCGATGGAGTTCAAACCAGAGAGATTTCTCACCACCCATAAGGGTACTGATGTTAAGGGTCAGCATTTTGAGCTGATACCATTTGGGAGTGGAAGAAGAGCTTGCCCTGGAATTACTTTAGGCCTTCAAATGACCCTGTTGTCCCTGGCTGGTTTTCTTCAAGGTTTTGAGGTCTCGACTCCTGGGAACGAACCAGTTGATATGACTGGAAGCGTCGGTCTTACAAACATGAAATCTACCCCACTTCAAGTTCTCGTCAAACCACGTTTGTCTCCAGATCTGTATCAATAAGAATAAGATCGATCGTCAACCTCTATAGTGCTCTATGCAGCTAAGGAGTGCTTCACTATCAACCGCGTCCTCACGCCAATCGTATAAATAAAACCACTCCATTTGAAGTTCTCATTAAACCTAACTTATCTTCTTAACCGTATAAATAACTCAATTATATATGCATGTCATTTCAATTCATATTTCTGTATAGTGGCATGGCCGTAAATGTGTATAATCATATAGATCGAGTGCACTGCGCGCATGAGGCACTTGTCTTTGAGTTTCGATTTCTGTTATAAAATTACATGATTCATTGTTCATTTGAATAGTTAAAGCCAGATATATATCTTGCATCAATTTCTTATTATTTTGACTCTATTTCAAGTCCTAATCTAATAATGTTCATGATAATTAGCACTAATTGACGAACTCATTTTAATTTCCAAAAGACTCAAGGTACTGAAAGCTGTAAATATATTGTTCAACAATATATAGGTTTTATCTTTCATCGATCTCCACAGTATATAGAAGCTTCACGTAAGTACTTTCATCTCTACCATACATATAAACGCTAACGTGCTTAACGTAAGTACCCTGACAACAATACGCTGATTTGTCAACTCGTTAGAAACGTAATATCCCTTTCAGGCCAGCTCGAGATTTGGAAAGCTTCAATGACAGCCAAGTATATAACTAAGATGCATATAGCCACAGAAATTTCATTCTAGCAATCGAATATTAATGGATCTCCTCCTTGATCAGATGAACTTATATGTCACAACTGGTTTAATATTCGCAATAACATTCGCTCTCTATTTTTATTATTTTTCACAGAGATGGAGAAGGAGCAGATTACCAGCACCTCAAGCCAAGGGAGCATGGCCTATACTTGGCCACCTTCCGTTGCTAGGAGGATCGACGCCTCCCCAAATCATCTTGGGAGCCATGGCAGACAAGTATGGTCCCCTTTTTACGGTGCGCCTCGGAGTCTATCCAACTTTGGTGGTGAGCAGTAGTGAAGTGGCTAAGGAGTGCTTTACAATCCATGACATGGCTGCGTCTTCGCGCCCCAAAATGGCAGCTGTGGAACTCATAGGCTACAACTACGCCATGTTTGGAATGGGGCCCTCCGGACCATATTGGCGAGAAGTGCGTAAACTAGCAACCTTGAAGCTGCTCTCCAACCGCCAGATGCAGTTGCTTAAAGACATTCGTGTCTCCGAGGTGGCTACCTTCCTGAAAGAATTGTTCAAATGTACAGATCATAATCATGTAGATTTGGTGGAGTTGAAACAATGGTTTGGGGACTTGACTCTTAACGTTACACTTAGAATGGTAGCTGGAAAACGCTACTCGTTCATTAGTGATTCCGCCAGTGAGGATGAGAAGAAAGAAGCACGGCGCGTGCAGGATGCAGTGAGGAAGTTCTTTTACTTTGCTGGGGTGTTTATGGTGGGCGATTTGGTTCCTTACCTTCGGTGGTTGGATTTAGGTGGTCATGAAAAGGCCATGAAGAAAACTGCAAAAGAAATCGACGCTATCATTGAGGAGTGGTTACAAGAGCATAAACAAAGGAGAAGAGCCGGTGACACCGGAGAGCATGACTTCATGGACGCCATGCTTACTGAGCTTCAAGGTGCAGACCTTGGCGGTTACGAAGCGGATACAGTCAACAAAGCCACATGCTTGGTACGTATATATTAGATGACTAATTTCTTTTTCTGTGTGTATTTATCTTTCGAAAAAGGCGGGCTTGACTATGGAGGGTGAGTCTAATTATTAGAACAATTATTTAGTGAGTCTGATATATTTTGTATTAGTGATTAGGACGGCTGTAGTTTGTGTTAAGATTCCCTAAACTAAAGCTTCATCTTTTTAGCTTGCCTTTAGGATCTTTAAATTTTAATGGTTATACTCTTCCAAATTCCAATTAGATCACGATGCTTTTTTGTTTGTTTGTTTGTTGAGCTTTCTTAATCATCACATCAATATACAATATATTTTGCAGAATATGATTTTAGGAGGCAGCGATACCACCATGGTTACATTGATATGGGCAATATCTCTATTATTGAATAATCGTCATGTATTGAAACAAGCTCAAGATGAGTTGGATGCAGAAGTCGGCAGAGAAAGATTTGTGACCGAGTCGGATACAGGCAAGCTGGTTTATATCCAAGCCATAGTGAAAGAAACGCTGCGTTTATACCCTGCAGTACCATTATCAGCACAGCATGAGTTCACTGAGGACTCCACAGTGAATGGCTATCATGTCCAAAAGGGCACCCGCTTGATCACGAACCTTTGGAAGATTCAAACCAACCCACAAATGTGGCCCGACCCATTAGAGTTCAAACCGGAGAGATTTCTCACCACCCACAAGAACATTGATGTTAGGGGTCATCATTTTGAACTAATCCCTTTCGGAAGTGGTAGAAGATCTTGTCCTGGGATATCGTTTGCTCTTCAGATGGTATCATTTGCTTTAGCTAGCTTTTTACATGCATTCGAAGTTTCAACACCATCAAATGAGCTTGTTGATATGTCTGAGAGTTTTGGACTTACAAATGTTAAGGCCACCCCTCTAAACGTCCTAATCAAACCTCGCTTGTGTTCTAAACTTTATGAATAAACGAGTTGAGTGATTACGAGTTGAGCAAACAAGTTCTAGCACACAAACTCTCGTTTATCTTATCTTCTTAGATTGCGATGGCTTGTCGATATCTTTGGGGATATCCTTATAATATCTAGTTCAATAGTTGGTAATTGATCGACATTTACTTATATATTCAGTATATATTGTAGAGATATATAAGACTAGTCACCAGATCAACGAATCAAACAATAATGTTGTATTTATCAAATAAGTCAAAGACTCGGTGACAAAATACAATGATGTGACTCATGTGAGAAGGATAAAAGCTCAAACAGCTACTGTGTTGAGTTTCAACAACAGTTTACACTATAAACAAAGGATTAGTCGATAACTGCCACATCCCCTAATGGAAAGGTCATTCGTCATTTTAAAACTAAGAGCATCTTCATCCGATAAGACATTTTTGACAACTCACCATAACAGTTCTTATTAGACACAGTCAGCAGTCCTTTAAAACTAAGAGCATCTTCATCTGATAAGACATTTTTGACAACTCACTACAATAGTTCTTATTTGACATAGTCAGCAGTCTCCAACCAAATAGTCATTTACATGTGGAAATGACATTGAGAGAGTCCATGTCAAATTTGACATTGTTGAAAGGAAATGCCATTTTTTTTCTCCCTCTAGCTCTCTCCTAAGTATTTTTACTTATTTGCAAGTTTAAATGGGTTGTTTAATGTATGGTAATTCTTCAAAATTTGACATCTTCATTGCAGATGAGATTAGCCAAATTAGGAAATGTTATTTTTGCTTTGTCACATATCAAATTTTGAATGAGTGCGGGCTATTAGGACCTCCAAATTTGCTCACTAGACCTCACTCTATTTTAAATTATTAAATGACATATTCATCCTCATACGTACGTACACAATGATTATTAAAGACAATAATTATATAAAAAGAAATATTATATTTATTCTCTCTAGACTTTCCAATTCAATAATAATTTATTCCATTCTTAATATTTTTCTTATATATTTTTCGTTTTCCAATTTCATTTTATTAAAGTATATATATAGTTCATAAGAGCTAAAACAATGATCAATATCGATCATGTGATATAAAATTTTTTATTATCATATATGTTGAAAGTATATATACTTGCAAGGTGCATAAATATATTTGCAAAAAAAATTTCTATCGATTATAGAAAATATATATTTATTGAAATAATTTATTATGAGGTACAAAATAGAGATCAAATTATTCAAAAGAAAAAAATAGAGAAAAAATAATACGTACAAAAGAGAAAAACAAACATTAAAAAGGTATATTAAATAGTTTATGATAGAACATTTTCTTGAGTGAAAAAATAATCAAAAAATGAAAGTAGGGATAATGGATGTTCAAAAACAAAAAGGGAAGAAATTAAAGAATGAGAGGTTTATTGAGTGAATAAAAGTAAAGTAAGTAATTAATTGAAGGGTAGTGCTAGAGGGCCTTAATAAGGCCTAAAATTTATGGCTTTAATCCTATGTGTCATGTCATATAAGTAAATAAAAATATTTATTTTCAATTCCACATAATATATCTTGTCAAATCAAAACATTACATTACTAATTTTACCATTTCTATTTCCTTTTACATTTTAAGGGGTGAATCAATGATATTAATGTACTTTATTAGGTAATAGAAACAAATATTACATATTAATAGCAACCACTAATTATGTATAATATAAGAAATGTTTCTTACATCAATATGAAGATTAACTATTTTTTAAATAATAATTAGTTTTGTCAAATAAACTCTAACCCTAACCCTAATTCGTCCAAAAAGCAATTATAATTCATAAAAAAGAAACCACTAATATAAGATAATTCGGATATAATTCATCAAAATTTTCTATAATTCGTCCAAAAAATAATTTATATACAAATAATTTCTCTAAATGACTTACATATAGATTATTTATATAATATACATGTATTATAAATATATAATATAATGTTATTTTGATGTTATATTTTTTATATTTAATTAGATATTTAGAAGAAGGAAAGCTAAAATAGTTTTATTTTTGAAATGGACCAAATGGTAAGATGGTCTTTATACTTAAGTATTACATGGCTTAAGATTTTTAATATGTGATGTGTCTAAATGATTTGGCATGCCACATAGATTTGAGGCCTAAAATCTTAGGCCTTAATAAGGCCTAAAATCATTTTCCTTAATTGAAATATATGTCAATAAATAACTAAGTTTATGTTAAGAATTTAAAACGAGGTATAATGAGCAAATGCTTATATTGAAAAGTAAAAGAGAAGTGTAGAGAGAATGAGAGATATATTGAGCAAATTTAGAGGTCTTAATAGCCACACTCATTTTGAATTTGACAAAAAAATTTGGCATATCCATTGAAGATGCTCTAATGCATCCTTTGTTAAAGAAAAGAAAAGAAATTAAGCTGGCCAAGTTTGTGGACAGGACCAAATTAGTTCTTGGTTTTTTGTTGCACCGATTGATCATGACCACATTAGCTCTTGTGTCGTATTACTAGCTAGTATATGAAACGCATGAAGATGCTTAGTTGAAACTAATTGATTCGTTAAGGTTCGTATTGTATTACTAGCTAGTATATTAAACGCATGAAGATGACTGGAGACTAGACTGTGTAATGTCATAGTCCTTTTCTATGTTTGTCCGACTGTCTCATATTATCCGAGGGCCAACTCATATTGGAAACCATCTGAATCGTTTAATTTATAGCGGGAATAAGGGATGACGGGGCCGGTTTATATATCTATGCCGGGTTTCCATGCTTATATAATCACACCCATGTTACTATCGTCTATGAAGGGTTTACTTGTGAAGAACAGATCGAGTACGTACCCATATATATCAATCTTCTGGCAAACAGAAGAAAAGGCTAGAGCAATCCGATAATATATGGATTCTCTCACTTTCCTAGTAAATTTCATCACGCCTGCGATATTGTTTGCAGTAATTTTTTATATTTGCCATTTAAAAAGAAGGTGGAGAGCTCCAGAGGGTAAATTAGTACCTGAAGCAGGGGGTGCATGGCCTTTAATCGGTCATCTTCACCTGTTCGGAGGAACGTCGCCTCCCCACAAAGCATTGGGAGCCATGGCTAAAAAGTACGGACCCCTTTTCACTATAAAGCTTGGGGTGCATCCAACTTTGGTGGTGAGCAGCAGTCAAGTAGCCAAGGAGTGCTTTACTATCAATGACATAGCCACATCCTCACGCCCAAAGTTGACAGCTGTAGAAATCATGGGCTACAACAACGCCATGTTTGGGTTTGAATCCGCCGGGCCATATTGGCGGGAAGTTCGTAAGATTGCGATCTTGCAGTTGCTCTCCAACCGCCGGCTTCAGATTCTTGCACACATTCGAGTAAGCGAAGTGCGCACCTTCTTGAAGCAATTGTACACAACTTGGAATAGCAGTGATCTTATGAAGAAGGAGGGCAACTCGGATGGTGACCTCGTAGTGTTGGTGGAGTTGAAAGAATTGTTGGGGGACTTGAGTTTAAATGTGATTCTTAGAATGATCTCCGGGAAGCGATATTCTTTTGCGGCTAATGATGATGAGAAGAAAGAAGCGGGTCACATCCATACTGCCGTGAGGAAGTTCATTTACTTTGTAGGGCTGTTTACAGTGGGTGATTCGATTCCTTATATTCGGTGGTTGGATTTAGGTGGACATGAGAAGGAGATGAAGAAAACTGCAAAAGAAATGGATGCCATTCTTGAGGGCTGGCTAGAAGAGCATAAGCGAAAGAGAGCACTCAGAGAGGAAGAAGATGATATAAAAGAGCCCGGTGACTTCATGGATGCATTGGTTTATGCCCTGGAAGGAGCAGACCTTAGTGGTTATGATGCTAATACTGTTAACAAGGCCACATGTTTGGTAAGCATATTTTGGTTATTTTCAACACTAAAACATGACGTAGATATATATATCTAGCTTGCTAGCTCTCCCTGTAAGTTATTCAATGTTGTATATTTTTGCAGAATTTGATTGCAGCAGGTAGCGATTCAATGTATGTTACGTTGACTTGGGCAATATCACTATTGTTGAACCATCCTCATGTGTTGGAAAGAGCTCAAGAGGAACTGGACACAGAAGTAGGAAGAGAAAGAGCCGTCGCCGAGTCAGATTTATGCAAGTTGGTCTATCTCCAAGCCATCGTGAAGGAGACGTTGCGTTTATACCCTGCAGCACCATTAGCAGCACCACATGAGTTCAATGAAGACTGCACCATAGCTGGCTACCATGTTCCCAAGGGCACGCGGTTGATCACAAATATTTGGAGGGTTCAGACTGATCCTCAAGCATGGCCGGAGCCATTAGAGTTCAAACCGGAGAGATTTCTGACTACCCACAAGGATGTTGATGTTAGGGGTCAAAATTTTGAGTTGATTCCGTTTGGAAGTGGTAGAAGATCTTGCCCCGCTGTATCATTTAGCCTTCAAATGGTACAGTCCACATTGGCTAGTTTCCTACATGCATTCCAAATCTCAGCTCCCTTCAATGCACATGTTGATATGTCTGAGAGTTTTGGAGCCACAAACGTCAAGGCTACTCCACTTGAAGTTCTCATCAAACCTCGCTTACCTTTTGAACTCTACAAATAAAAGAATCTGTTATGTATGTTATTTCGATTCATGTTTCAGTAGGGTATAAGTTATTTTGTTCCCTACATTATGCACTTGTCTTTGAAGTTTGACCTCTATAATAAACATTTTTCATTTTCCATGTGAATAGTTAGACAGATATCTTGCATCAATTTCTAACTCTCGTGACTTTAATCGGGGTTTAAATCTAATAATGTTCAAGAAAATTAGTGGGTCAGAAATTTCTTTAGAAATATGATCGACCAGTGACTGGATCAACAAATCAGCGATAACGGTGTAATTTGAGATATAGTCAAAGACTCAAGTGTCAAATATAAAAGCGCATGCGATTACTATGTTGAGTTTCAGTTCTTTCCAAATTCCTACCCATCTCATCATGGAGTTCACTCTTCAATATCTCAGTTCTTCTCCATCTACCATACTTGGCTTTTTATTGTTTATTTTCTCTCTATTGCTATGGATAACAAAGGCTTCCAACACAAACGTAGCCACAAAGAAGGGAGCACCGGAAGCAGCCGGTGCCTGGCCATTAGTTGGTCACCTTCCTCTCTTAGGCGGCTCTCTTCCGCCGCATATAACTTTGGGCAACATGGCTGACAAGTATGGACCGGTCTTCACAATCAAACTCGGGGTGCACCGATCTCTTATTGTGAGCAGTTGGGACATGGCCAAAGAGTGTCTCACCACCAACGACAGAGTCTTTGCTAATCGCCCGAAGCTATTAGTCTCAGAGGTTATGGGCTACAACTACGCCATGTTTGGGTTCAGTCCCTATGGTCCTTACTGGCGCCAGATGCGCAAGGTAGCCACCCTGGAGCTTCTCTCGAACCACCGCTTGGAGTCCCTCAATCACGTTCGTGAATCGGAAGTGAAGACCTGTATTAAGAACATTTACAATTTGTGGAAGCAAAACAAGAACTCAGATCATGTGTTGGTGGACATGAAGAGGTGGTTCGGAGACGTAACGGTGAGCACCATGTTTAGGATGGTTGTAGGGAAGCGGCGCCTACTTGAGACTAGCTCGGAGCGTGAGAAGGAAGAGAACGAAAGGTATCGAAAGGCGACGAGGGAGTTTTTCAGATTGACAGGTGAATTTGTGACGGCGGATGCAGTGCCTTTTCTTAGGTGGTTGGATTTGGGCGGGCATGAGAAGGCAATGAAGAAGACGGCAAAGGAACTAGATGATGTTCTGGAACGATGGTTGGAAGAGCATAAGCTAAAACGAAGTAGTATCAATTCTACTTCTACTTCTCACGAGCCTGACGATTTCATGGATATGATGCTGTCTGTTCTCGATGATAGTATACTGGAGTTTCGTGGGTACACTACTGCTGATACCATCAACAAAGCTACTTGCCTGGTAAAGTGATCCCTAATTAATTACTCTCCAAGCTACCAATTAACAAAGAAAATGTCAATAATTAATTTGATGCTAATTAATCTGAAACTTCCCACATCGTTCACAATTTATATGAACAATTAGTCGTTGCATGATGTGCAAGTGCACGATGCTGAAAACTTGGGATAAGTTTCTATAGAATTATGCCCAACCAATTCTTGTCTTGTACGGCAGCACCCACAATTGACTTCATTATTATGATTCATGATGTATGTTCGGCTACAAAAATTTATATTTTTGCTTAGGAAGTGTATTTAGAGTATTGGTTAATTAGTAATTCAATAATTTTTGTGTAATATATTGTAATGTATGTGCTTTATTATATCTGCAGGCTCTTATATTAGGGGGAACAGACACAACAACAGTAACATTAACATGGGCTCTTTCATTACTAGTGAACAACCCTGCAGTCTTGAAGAAGGCTCAAAATGAATTAGACGCAAAAGTTGGCCGGAATAGACAAGTGAATGAATCAGACGTGAAGAACCTCATGTATCTCCAAGCCGTCATCAAAGAAACCTTGCGCTTATACCCTGCTGTACCACTCCTCGCACCCCATGAATCCACAGAAGATTGCACCGTAGGTAATTACCGTGTACCTGCCAAGACACGTTTAATCGTCAATGTTTGGAAGCTTCACCGGGATCCGAATGTCTGGCAAGATCCCTGCATTTTCCGACCTGAAAGGTTCCTTTCATGCCTTGGAGATTTTGATGTTAGGGGTCAGAATTTTGAGCTCATGCCGTTTGGAAGTGGTAGAAGAATATGTCCAGGAATTTCTTTGGCTCTTCAAGTTATTGAACTCACTCTAGCTCATCTATTGCATGGGTATGAAATTACAGCCCCGTTAGATGAACCGGTCGATATGAGTGAGACTGTTGGGTTAACAAACATGAAGGCCACACCATTACAAGTCCTTCTCAAACCACGCCTTCATGCTGACATTTATGAATATATGGTCTGAACAGAATAAGAACCTTGGTCTCGAATATCTTTGAAATTTGACTGTATGCTATTATTGATTGATAATTCAAACCTTTACATACTGTCTTACTCTCATCATATATTAGTGTTTTCATCAGCTTAATGCTTTGATCTTGTAGAATGTGATTGTTGATCGGTTATTTCTAAACCAATTTATTTTCCCTATTCACTACTAGATCATCGTTTATAGTATTGGTAAATAAGGGTCATTCCCGCAGAGGGCTAAATGAATCCAACTACTCAAAAGATGTCACAAAAGTGACTACTGATCCTAGCGAACAGCAGTCGAAAACTTAATTAGTTGACTAACCTAAACAAGTCCGAAAAATACAAGAATTTACAGACTCGAACTAGACACACAGAAGGACTCACACACAAAAATTCAGATGAATCGAAGTTAGTTTACTATGTCAAATAAATACTGGAAAACGGAGGACAGAATAGTGACGAAAACTGGTTTTGGTTTTGGTTTTGGGAAACAATGAGATAAAATTAGCTAGGGAAGATGCAATCCACCCTGACAATCACACGCAAGACAATATGTTCGGTTATAGTTTAATTAATCTAGATGAAGATGCTCAGGTTGGTTCAGTACGCTTGAAACACAACCTATTACCCTTTCTTACTTTGTACGCTAGGCAGGAAGTGCTCTGCACTTAAACTATTCTCAAGCAATACAATCTAAAAGCACGCTTATTAGATTAAATATGCAGAGATCCTTAAGTTCTAAAAGGATTTGAGACATCACAAGACATCGCAATAAACTTAGCGCCTTGCTAAACCTAGGATTTAGTTTACTTGCTAGCGAAAACTAACAATTGCTTCTCTAGATAGTTTGAGGAGTCCGATATTGACACTGACATCAAACTATCAAAGCTATAGAACCCTAACATGTATACTAAGCGTGCACTCAAAGCATACAAGAAAAGAATTCGTCATTGCAATACTAGTAAACCAAATCTCATCTTGGATTAAATGAAACTAAAACCAAAACTCAAATAATCTTGTTGTTCATGTCTAGGGCTTCAAGCAGCCCTTAACTAAGAGAAACTAAATAGACATTATAACAAAAACAGAAGAATGGGAGGAGGAGCGGAGAAGAAGAAGAGGAAGCCGTCAAGAATGATAGCACAGGCTTTTATATTGCTTCTTTGAACCAATCCTTCTTGATTTAGGTTTCCTTGGACATTTTGATTGGTGTACATCTGTAGGACCAATGTAAGTGTGCCAACTCATTTAACTCTTCATAATCAGCTTCACATCAAGATAATAAGTTGGATAATGAAGTACAAACTCGTCCATGGGCCTCCCGGTGTGATTTGGGCCTCAAAACACAAATTCCCATCAAGAGTCAGATTAGCGTGCAGATTGACCTTATGGTACTAAATTGGTCATAACTTCTTCTAGGAAAATGATATCCACGAACCATAAAATGCTATGGAAAGCTGACATCCGTAGCTTTCCGTTAATATAAGACTCATCATCTGGTTCTTCTCGAGATGCCCTCAGTGTCCTGTCGAAATTGGATGACTTTCAAAGGCGGATTTCTGAATTTCGTCTTCCCCTCCCTCTTTTCCTTCTTTTCTTCTTACTTGCTTCGGAATACATATGAAACAAATAAACAAAGTAAATAACTAGAAAACACACCAAACAAACAAAAAAAGTATAGGGAAATTCGATATAAGTAATGTATAATTATACACCTACCAATTGTGTGTGTGTGTGTATTACTGAAAAATACACTATTAAATCCCATCATCAAGCAAGTTCGATCAGTAGTTACCATTATTTGAAGCGATTGTGAAACTTAAGATATCCAATTTCGACAATATATTTATGATCACCGATACACAACCATCGCCAACTACAACCCACATTCGAAGGTTTGAACTTGACATAACTCTACCCCTGGCCCTATTTCCTTTAATTTCTGCCTACTTATTTTGGGTATATATGCCATATGTCTAAAACCTTTTTCCATCAAGAGTGGTCCTTTGGAAAATCATTATTATCACGATCACATGGACATTGTGTTTGTGTTATGCGAGTATGTGACGTTTCTTCAGATCTACACTACTACTGGTACTCATGAATAACACAATATCTTAACCTTAATGTCATCAATAAAAATGTCCCAATTAAACCGGGTGGCATGGGGAGACAAATGACACAAACTCAAATGTTTACAATATAAATCCCACATTTACAGTGAAGAGTAAGTCACACGAATTGTATTATTAATGAATTTTCGACGGTGGTTACTTAACTGGGGTGAGTTTAACCAGGGTTAGCAGGCATTAGCACCACTCTGTTTATACAATCCTTGTCATAAGTTCTGTAACGCCCCTCATACTCTGTCACACTAGCTAGTCGCTCTCCAAGTTCCAATTCCACCGCTTGGAATTCAGGTTGATTGATCGCTTCTTCGAGCGGCGGAGCAATGGTTGGGGAACGCTCCGATAAAGTCATCGTGGCGGTGAAGGCGGAGAAGGTGATCTCCAACGCCGCATTGGCATGGGCTCTCACTCACGTCGTTCAGCCCGGCGACTGCGTCACCTTGCTCGCCGTCATCCCTCCCCTCAAAACCGGTGAGTTTTCAGTTTTGTTTTGTTTGTCAGTTGAGTTTTGGCCTTGAATTCCGGGTTTTAAGCTTGGGGATGTGTGCAGGTAGTAGATTCTGGAAGTTTCCGAGATTCACCGGAGACTGCGGGAGTCGGCACAGGGAAGATTTGCCGGATCGGATTTGTCAGATCTCCGAGTCTTGTTCTCAGATGGTGCTTCAGTTTCACAACCAAATCCAGGTTAGTTGTCATTGAATCTTTTTATTTACTATACTGCCACTTACCGCCTTTCTTCACTACCTGGTCAAAATCTCTTTGTTTTCTTTTGGACCTTAAGCGACAACTCCACGTAGCTTGCTTGCTTGCTTTCTTAGGATAAGACCACGTGGACGTAGACTCTCCAGCTCGTAATATTTGCTTTCTTCTATTGCTTTCTTTTTGAATTTGCTTACTGTGCTCAAAATTTGAACGGGTATGATACAGTTGGTAGTTGGTACTATAATGTTGACACACTTCTCCAATGTATTTCCAGTTTGATACAACCTGTTCCTTCAGTTTGCATTGCTATTTTGAGTGTATATACCAATAGATAAAATACAGAAAAGATCATTTGGCCCCTAGTTCATCTTTCTCAATTGATCATTGGCTGTCAGAAGTTTATAGATTCTGGATTTGTTTTGTTTTTATGCACGATAAGTTAAGTTAATCATTGAGGAGCACATGGCATGTGCTTGCACCTTGTTTCTGGGGTGAAAGATCAATTATTTTTTGGTCGGTTGAAAAAAAATCAATCGGATGGATACCTAATTGGATCTTCTCAATGAGATAAGCAAAAGAAAAGCTAATAAGAATTTGCATCTTACATACTGGTATCCAATGTGAAAAAGATGCATTATTTTGGTCAAGAATATGCACCATTTTTTTTTGGTGAAACGAGAGGCATTATTTTCCAGAGAAAACTGGCTGATTTATAAATAGAAGATCTTCTATATTCTTCATAATGGTGTAAATGCATTAACCTTGAGTAAACATCTGACACAATAACAGCTTGAATAATGAAATAAGTGATGAGTAGTGATCAATCACGCTTCATTTACAGTTTATCAGTTCAACTTACTAAGTGAATAACAGGATTTGATCATGATTGCAGGTAACAGTGAGGATTAAGGTAGTTTTAAGTACACCTGGTGGTATTGTGGCAGCCGAAGCAACATGCAATGGAGCCAACTGGGTCGTACTGGACAAGTAATTAATCATAAAAAAGTATTATTTCTAAGCTATTAGTTCAGGTCATCCTTCACAAATTCGCACATCTAATGATATCCATGATATCCTAAACTGTAGTGTGTATCTGTGTCCTTATACAGCCGTGCTTTTGTGGTAGTTCAGGTCATACTTCACAAATTCACACATCTAATGGTGTCATAAACTGTAGTCTGTTTTAAACTTCTGTGTCCTTATACTGTTAACCACCTATGCGTTTGTAGTAGTTCCTTGCCTGTCACGTAACCTCTATGTTTAAGTAAGCTACATATCTTTCTTCATTATGATCAGAATTGAATACGTGACTAATTATCCTTATATTACAGAAAATTGAAACAAGAGAGGAAGCACTGCGTGGAGGAACTTGGATGCAACATTGTTGTGATGAAGGGGTCTCAGCCTAAAGTACTGAAGCTGAATCTGGGATGCTCAGATGAACTCCAAACCCAATTCTTTTCTGCTACTTCTTCACCAGGAACTCGCCTTCAAAGATTGGAAGAACATAGGATGAATACCACTCCAGTGAGTAGTCCTGAAGAACCTAGTAGCTCCTGCACAAGGACCACAGGAGAAGTTTCATCATCAAGTTACGACACTGTGACTTCTCTTTTCCTTGTTTATGAGCAGAATCCTTTATTTGAAGGACATCAAGCGAGAAATCACAGACCACATGATTTGGAAGACCCATATGAAGAACTTGACTCAATTGGAGAAAGGCTTATAACTCTGTCTAAGCCCCAAACATCAACTCTAGCTCATAATCAGAGTGTCTTTTGGATCCCCCAAAACCACAGTAGTGATAGAAAGCACCCGAAACCCAACACTTATAAAAAAGCATACAAAGTAAGATCTCCCACTTTCCAAACTCTATTTGACGAGTATGCACAGTCTGATCGAGATACAAGGAATGGCAGAGTTGAAACCAGGGAAAACCATAACAAAGGCTACATTACTAATGCAAACATCAGGGATGCTGTTTCCTTGGGTAGAACTTCCTCAATACCTCCTCCTTTATGCTCTCTATGCCAACATAAAACACCAGTTTTTGGAAAACCTCCAAAACAGTTCTCTTACCAAGAATTAGAGGAAGCTACAGACGCATTCTCAGATGTTAACTTCTTGGCAGAAGGTGGTTTCGGTGTGGTTCACAGGGGGGTGTTGAGAGATGGCCAAGTTGTTGCTGTGAAGCAGTTGAAGTGTGGTGGTTCTCAAGCAGATGCTGATTTCTGCAGGGAAGTGCGAGTATTGAGCTGTGCACAACATAGGAATGTTGTGTTGCTCATTGGATATTGTATTGAAGGAAAGTCAAGGTTACTGGTTTATGAGTACATCTGCAACAGCTCGTTGGATTTCCATTTACATGGTATGCTCTTTTCTTTTCAAGTCTATAATTTATTGGGATTGGCTTATGAAAGCATGCTGCAGAATACCTTTGCTCCTTTGAGTTTAATAAAGTGACATTCTCTCTGCCTATAAACTGTCTGCATATTTACTTATGTTTGGCTTGTATTAAATTTGTTTTAAAGGCGTGGCAGGAAACAGAACTCCACTGGATTATGAATCAAGGCTAAAGATAGCTACTGGAACTGCCCGTGGATTAAGATATCTTCATGAAGATTGTAGAGTGGGTTGTATAGTGCACAGAGACCTAAGACCGAACAATATCCTTCTGACTCACGATTTTGAACCTCTGGTACTTGAAATAGATCCATGATTTATTATGTCCTTTACTTATTGATATTGCAACAAAATGCACAATACATTTGATCCATGATTATATTAGTATCTTTTACTCATTTGCTTTGTTATTAGGTTGCGGACTTTGGGCTTGCTAGATGGCACTCTGAATGGGAGACCAACGTTGAGGACCGGTGTATTGGAACTTCAGGGTACATTCTTCAAATCCTGCTATCTATGGATTAACAATTCTCGTACAGAAATAATTCTGTTATATTCACATTACAGGGAAAAATAAAACAGCAATTCTATATGTAGCTCATGAAGCTGATGTCGTCTGATCATGCAGGTATCTTGCACCAGAGTATATAGACAGCGGTCAAATTACACATAAGGTAGATGTGTACGCATTTGGAGTTGTTCTGTTGGAGCTTATGACAGGTCGGAGAATTGGAGAATTGCATTATGTCAGGGGACATCAATTTTTGGAAGAATGGTTGCACCGGTTAGCTACATCAGAGCCGAACCATATCTCACCAATTTCCTATCACTTACTGGATCCAAACATGGCCTCCGAATCTCCCGACTTCCCCTATCAACTACAGGCAATGGCTCGTGCTGCTTCCATGTGTCTTCGAAGAGATCCTGACTTCAGACCCTCAATGTCTAAGGTTTGTAGCTTGTTTCTCTCTGTTCAAAAATTAGTTTCCTTTGTATTGGTACCTGAATGTATTTTCTAAACTATATACCTTCTAATTCTGTAAAAGTTGTTGAGTTCAAATTGTCTCCTTGTGTATACACAGTTGATCAGAGTACTAGAAGGAGGTGATCCAGTTGTTCCTATTGGCCTGGACTTGAACACAGTTGGCAGTAGAAGTGGCCATTTGCCTGGAGTAAGCTCACAAAACCAGCCTAAACCCAGAGGAAATCATTCTCGTAAACTATCACATTGAATATCTATCTTTTGAGCAGAAACAACTTGCATCATATCTGGCATCTCAACAGATTTTTCTTCACCTCATTTTTTCCAGTGTGTAGTTCAGATTAGCACATACCAAACTCAAGTTACAAGTATTATAGTTCGATTTACTTTGAAACATTGAACAAAGAGAAATATACCTATCTTTTGCTAGTCATTGGGTTACATTTTTACTCCCAGTCAAACAAAATCAAATTTGAACCACTTTTTGTTAATGCCAAATTTGGCTGGGGTTATGGACCCTAAATCAAACTCAAGCACAAGCACAAGCTCAAAGGTAATTTGGATTGCTATGAACACAGCTATGAGCAAACAGTCCAGCATTGGTTTCTGAAGAGAAAAGATAAAATTTTATTTCACTAATCACATTACCCTAATTTCATTCCAGAGTCGTAGCCAATGCTGCCCATGCATCTACCTCCCACCTCTTAAGTACAGCTAATCCAAAGAAGCATCTTCTGAAGAGACACGTGCCATTACACGAATGGTGGATCAGATTAGGGCAATCACACAAACCAACCACTCAATCAGTGCCTTCTGTCCTTGCCAGGCCGGCTCGACGAAGAGTAGCTCCCATCCGACGGTAACGAGTCGGCGTCGGTAATCAACTTGGGTGTATGTGAATGCATAGACATGGGAGTGAGCTCCGGCGCTTGCTCCGACACCCCCACACCTTCACAGACTTATCTAGGCTCCCACTGTACACTATCCACCGTCGATCACCCCTCAACGACGGCTCACGATCCTCCTCAACCGCCAAGCACTTCACCGGCCCAGTATGGCCGGCCAAAACCGACAGGCACGTGTGGATCACGCCCTCCCTTCTCCACACGCATATGGTCTTATCAGCCGAGCCGCTGCACACCAAGTTCCCAGCCGCCGCCAAGCACAGCACAGCCAGCCTGTGCCCCCTGAGGACCCCACCATGCGACAACTGCTTCTCCCGCTCCCAGAAATTAACCAACCCATCCGACGACCCGCAATACACGATTGCCCCCGACGCGCTCACCGCGAGTGCAGTCACCGCGCTCTCTTGCTTCAGCAGCGTCTGCACCAAAGAGTGCTTTATAATCTTCCCACTCTGCTCCTTCTTCCAAACCTTCACCGTCCCGTCCGCCGCGCCGGTGTACAACAGCCCATCCACGCTCGCCACGACGGAGTTCACGGCGTCGTCGTGGGCGTAGATGGACTCAATGCATTTAGAGGTCTCTACACGCCACACTTTGACCGTGCGGTCCCATGAGGCTGAGTACAAAAGCATCTTGTCCTCGCTCAAGCTCAGACATGAAACGGCGTCGGAGTGCCTGATCCAAAGCGTCTTCTGCTTCCTTACTTGAACGTAGTTTTTAGGTTTGACGGAGTATTTGAAAATATCCATCAGAGTCGGCAACGTCCCGGCGCGTTTATGAACTCTAGGGTCTTTGGTAGAGACTCTCCAAACCCTAACCTTACCATCCTGGTGACCAGTGAAGAGCTTCTCACCGGAGATAACGATGGCCTTAACCAAACCGCTATTGGATTTAAAACCGGTATACTCCTTGAGATTCTTCCAGACTCTGATGTTCTTGCTGTCGGAGCCGGTGTACAAAAGGTCCCTTGTGGCGGCCAACGAGTATATGTGACCTTCCTCGCGGATGAGAGAGCCGATGAGGCCGTTCTTGGGGAGATTCTCTTCGAAGGGCGTGAATGGTGACTTAGTGAAGGGAGAAGAAGCTGTGGTCTGGTTCCATGGTGACATGGTCATCGGAGAGCCCTCGCCGCTGATCCGGCTGGAGTCGAAAGGCGACGCGCTACTGTTTCGCATTTTGTATTCGTGAAGGACGTCCGGGGACATAGCGTTGGCCGATATATTGGGATCGGAATGGACGCCGTTGCCGAAATTACTCGCCCTAGGTAAGCTGGTGTCGTCGGAAAACATCCTGTCTCTCATGGATTACTGTAACAATTTCTGTTAGTTAATTACTTCATTGACGTAATTATCCAAACAGAATTATGATATGGCCCGATTTGAAAATACGGGTGTTGAATTAGAATTTAGAAGCTTGCAGCAGTGGTGGTGATGAGAAAATGAAGGGGATGACAGATCGAGAGGCTAGGACCGCTAGGTAATCAACTGATCGATGTGATGAAGATGTTAACAAATGATGAAGAGAAGGGCGGGAGTTGAGAGACGGGGTGCTATATATGAAATGTGTATATATAGAACGGGGGATGGAAACGTAGGCCGTAACAATGTGTACACGTGTTAGGCAGATAGGTTAGGGTTGAGTGATGAAGGATTTAGGGGTTCGGAAAATCTGGTTCGGATACCCAGAATAGCGTGGGTGTTTGGTTTCGGAGGTTTGGGAATTGGGGGTGGCTGTCATGATTCTACATTTCTACGGTTGGGGTTGGTGGTCCTACAACATCTGTCTTTCTATTTTTGGTGTCATTTGTATAACATACATCAAACGAGTTATCTGATCGTCTTGAATTTTGAATTGCTAAACAATCGGATGGCTCACGATTTAATGTATGTCATATAAATGTGTATAGCAGCCGAACCCTAACCTATATTAGGAAACTCAAATTAATAAGTTCAACTAATCTTTACTCTCTTCTAGTCTTTGATCTTGATTAACCGGCCTATACTTAAGCATGATCTAGATGGAGAGTGCAAGACCATTCTGATAAAAACTTAAGTGGAACTAATGATGTGTAAGTGGCTTCTTTTTAATCATTCATAAAAATATATATACATCATTCACAAAAGCATATATAATTGGTCTGGCATGAGAGATCTCTGATAATTACTAGCATATATATATGGTTAAAATCAATAGCCTATTAGATCTATCGAACATTTGTAAATCAACAGACTGAGATTTTCTGCTTGCACTGATTCTAGCTACACCCTTAATTTAAAAACGACTAAAAAGACACCTCAGATCGATTATGGCAACTTCTACATGTCATCTATGAAGTTTAAGCATCTTATTGCTAGTTTAATCGAGAAAGTGCCAATACATTAAAATTTTGCTAATCTACTTTAACTACGCACTACGAATGGTGCAAGATTTTACAGGGGTTGGTGAGGTGGTATAATGTCACAGCAGCGAAGTGGAGTTCCTTTAGTTAAAAATGAAGGCACTAGCTATGGAATGCACAGTGATAATGGTCCTTTTACTCTTATTATCGCCAAACATGGTTGGTGATCGAAGTATGCCCAAAACAATGCGTTAGTCGTGTTAACAAAAGGTACCTGATTGATTACCAAAAACAAGAGAGAGGAGGAGACGGGTATGATAATTGTTCCAACCTATCTATCTTACATGAACAACAACACTGATATGAATTTAGGAAAAACGTACGACATCTTATAGTTCGTGGAATATTGTTTGTGTATGCGTGTATATATAATATGTGAGTGCTAAATATCAGAAACTTTGTCAGTGATCGATCAGTTTCCCTGGCATGAAGGCATGCATTGCCGTTTGAGATCAGTTAAAGCTTTAACTCCCTGACTTCCATGGTCTCTTATGGTACCACATAATCTAAAGAACAATTAGACGTACGATGCATATGTCACTTTAAATCAGTTCCTTGCAATTTATCTAGCTTTGCTGAATCGAATCATACGCCATCTCAGTAGCTAGGAACCTAAAACGTCGCAGCCACTGTGCCTTAATCCTCAGGGCGCCACAGTGACCTTGTAAAATCTAAATGATAAAGCTAGGAAATTATGTGATGGAAAAATATAAGAAGTTGCAGGTCGATCACCAGAAACAAAAGGGCGAAACAAAAGGAAATGATAGCCTTCCCTCTTTAAGCTTCAGATATGAATCATTGGAGCTCCATGATTAAAATGTTTTGGGAAATACGGGAAATGGTAGGGTAAAGCGAATATTGTTTTACCAAGAGACAACAAACGGAAGATGACAGCAAGATGATCATATCACACGAGTAATAACTAAAAATTGAGAAGTAAGAACTAAAATTACAGAGGCAAATATCCAACGTTTAGCTGCATGTATTATCATGAGTGTAAAAAATATCTAATCAAAAGTGGGAAATGCCACAAGAAGCTTTGGAGGACAACTTTTTTGATGAAGTTGGTAAATAACCAAGAACGGCAATTTGATAGAGAGCCAGAGACCGATGCTCCTATTGCCGATAGAGGTAGCCACTCTGTGATACAGTTCAGTGAAACGGTTATGTCCGTAAGGGAAAAGTGATATGACCCGACCGGGAAATGCCAAATCTGGTAGCCCAAATGTGACGCAGAACTATACTGCCTATACAACCACCGCTGACGCGCACCGTGATAGGTGTCAGTGCCGTCCCAAGGTCGCCTTCTGTGCCGCCACGTACGCTTCTACAGTTTTCCGGTCACTTTCGAGGCCCACTTTCGAGATCCACTTTCGATGGTTAGAACCATGCAAGCTCATGTGTATGGACCTTTAAGGTGGCCAATGTTTGTAGAACGCGTGTCCACACCATTCAAAGTATGACACAACGAAGCGTAAGGGCGGAGCAATGTTTCCTGTCTAAGATAGGGTTCGTTCCACATTTGCCAGTTTTGTGATGCAATGTGGCTAATACACACAATATGGTTTAGCCATGAATGGTACTTTATAAGACATGAGTGAAATAGTACGTCTGGTACATATCAGGGTAGATCTGCTTCTTCTTCTTCTTCTTCATTGTAAAACTTGACTTAATAGCTTGTTGAGTAGCTACAAATTAAAGCATACATGTTCATCTTCTTAAGCAATCCGGATTTTTTCTTTCGGGATCTCCTTTATTTGAACATTATTGTAATGTTGTTATAGGTGGGCACGAACGTGTACAAAATATCATATTGATATGGTAAATGTATATACGGATATACCTACTCTCCCTCTCTGTATATTCAAATAATACATGTTGAGCATGCTATTGAGAATCAGATTTGCTGACCAACAGATGCTGTGACCAACCAATCAAAAAGAGAGAAGAGAGGGAGAGAAAGAAAGAGAGAGAGAGATATATGATTAGGTGGTCACAGCTGACCAACACATCTATTGGTGAGTAAATCTGATTCTATGCTATTGTTAGTTGGTGACGATGATATATTACATGCTCATTTTCTTTGCATACAATCAGCTCGTGACACTTGGCATAGCAAGTCTAGCACCCTCCATCGAGCTTGATTTGCTTCTAATGCATGCATGAAAGATCTAGCTAGCTAGCTCTCACCGAAAGGTTAATTTATAGTTTTCTAATTCTGAGTTTTCCAGACTATTTCACCACTCTCAGTAGAAACACAAACATTTGAGAATGAGCACCAATCAACCTTTCTGAAAGATCCTCAATGGATCAAGCTACGGGATCTGATTATAGAATTAGAAACAGGGGGTTTGGCTTTTCTCTTTCTCTTCTTATACGGTACGACAAGTAGTTCTTTTAGTAACACCCATAACTAAAGACAAGAAATCAATTCATCAAGTGTTGTTAATTAATTATCTATTAATGGAAACTCGTAACCTCTAACATAGCATTCAAGTTTTTCTTTATACTCAAATGAAGCCCTCCTTCGTCGTATATACGCATGACACTCAGATTTACCGATGTACAGGGAAGAACCTTAGTATAACTGTCGGTAGCAAGATCGAACGCCAAATTAAAAATTACTGTCGACTTGGTGTGCGTTCTGAAAATAGATTACTTAAATGGGCCAGAGGAATAATATGCTATCAGAAATTGGGCTATGCTGCATCAAGTCCCCCACACTTATTTTTGGAGCCCATATCCAATCTTTCATTCTTTTGGTTAAATACATTCTTCTCCAGGCCCCGATAAAAGGAAACCTAATACTGTACAAATTAGCGAGCTAGCTATTGAATAAACAATCCAATCAACCAAGGCATCCGGAATACCTCTTCAAACCAAGGCATCCGGAATCTAAACCTAAAAAAAGTGATCCGGCATTGTTATATAGAACCCACTAACCATGTCGCATTTTCGGCATTGTGTTACTATTTGATCGATAAAGCCTTAAACTTTAATTATTCGATTCCCTTCTATTAAGTAGATGTTGTATGCATCGATCATGTGAGTTCCTCAGCTGGGTTCTTAAGTTCAGTAACTTCACTTTTGTCCAAGTTAGATCGAGGCTCGAACCGACCTTGTCAGAAAGCAATGGAATTTTGCTTTGTTTTCTTATGGAGCCTGGTCTGATCTGATGCCACTGTTGGCAGTAACCACATTGAAACTCACACCATATCACCGCCCAAACTTTACACCTACGTACTGTGTCGACTCTAAAGGCCACAACGTATTCTATTCCCGATATCTTATATCTCACACTCGGATCGACCTCTTATAAATCTACCATCACCTCTTTCCTTTCTTTGCTTTCCTACACAGTTGGTTTCTCACTTAGCTAAGCTCTTCATCACGTAAACTCTTGCTAGATCCATAGTTTCATCATGTCATCCTCCTCCTACACGTTGTCAAAGACCAAATCCTCTGTGCAAAACGAAGCAGTGAGCATCAGCAGCATCAACCTGAGGGAAGATCATGACGGAGAAACTTATGACAGAAGCAACGTGAGCACCCTACTGTATCTGAAACCAACTCACACCTCGGAAACCCTAGATAAAGAGGTGGTTCTGCGGCGGATCCGACAACGCAAGCGAGTCAACAAACTCCGTGCTGCTCTTCAATCTCTTCTCACCTCTCCGGTCTTGCCGACGGCCCACGAAAAGAAGAAGTGGGTCGACGATGCCTTTGCGGCACCTTAATCAGCTAGCTAGCCAGGACGTACTTATTTAGCTTCGATCTCCTGGTTAATTATAAGGGTGTACGTGTACGTACGTAGTAGCCTTTGAAAATTTATTTTGTTAACTGTAACACGTATTTTAGAAAACTTGGATTATCTAGCTAGTATGTTACTATATTTGTAAAATTACGTGCTAGAAATGAATAGTTGTCTGTTTGAATTCAAATAATATGTACTTATAAATCATCTAGCTAGATTAATTTCTGTAATTTTCTTCTACGTACTAACTGGAACTATCTGTACAAATGAGCTGTTCGAACCTTCTTCTATATATGCTTGGTTAACAATCTTTATAAAGATGAGAGTTAAATTATATAAAAAGAAAAGAATTAAGTTTCCAGTAAGCCTGCGCTTCAAACGCAAACTCATTATGCTTCTTCGCTTGGGCTTTACTGAACCAGGTACTGTAGTAAAATTAAGACATATATGTAAGTGGGAGACTTATGAATGGGGTTGACTGACTGGTCACTTGTGACTTGTGAATTGTGATCGAGTAAAACAAGTTAACACTCATATTCTATATCTATATGATCGTGAAAGGATTGAATTAATAATGAATACGGTTAATTAGCTAGTGGTCTTAATAGTAGTAGGTGGAATCCATTGACTTTACTAACAACGAGATTTTGCTAAATTTCAACAGAATCACGCTTTTCGTGAAAGCACTGCCTTCGCAAATCAATATTTTACATATGCTTCTATAAGGGCGCATGATTAATCAAAATGAGGACAATATGATACAAATGCAAGTGTATCACTTAAGTTTGGCCAACCCCAACTTAAGAATCAAGATGATGATTATGTCAGTATTTCAAGCTGCATGTCCATATATATGAACTCCAACAAATATTTGATCGATGAGTTGCTAAGTGAGTAATGACTAGCATTGTTCTCGTAGATTCATATTTGAAAAGCATTATTCAACAATTAAAAGCAATGTTGAAACCGTGAGATTTGTAGAAAGCTACATGTATATATTTGTATTTCCAGCTGGCTATCTAGAAGCAAATTAAGTTTGTCGACCAGGTACAAATTGGAAAGCAATAATCGTTGTCATGTTGGTGTTTTTTATTTGGCTTTACGTTTTGTTTTTAAAAAACGTCACTGTTATTAGTTATAGACCATTGTATATATAACGCAATATGTACAATTCTTCAGTATGTTATCGGATAATTAAGCAGCTGGCCGGCTAGCTCCGATTGGTAGAATAGTTGTTCCTCTACCTACCATAGGAATTTTATTCTCTGAAGTAAGAAGAAGAAACATGTAGGAAAGTCAATAATGCCTAACTGATCAAGAAGTATGATGAACCTTGTTTGTAGAGGTGAATCAGCTACGTACAACTTAAGTCGTTCTAGACATTGTTACGTCGTTGATGACAAGGATCCATGTTTCGAATGAAAGCCTAATCACGCGATGATCGATCGATATTGTAATTGAGTTGGATGTTTTAGAAGACCCGTAGCCTAATCACCATTGTAAAATGGTAATGATAGAATTAAATTGATCGAGTGTATAAGCTGCATGCGACTGATCAATAATTAAATATATATTGATCGACGATACCAACATATACACACACTATAGCATAATACTGAGCTATATATACTGCTGATTCATGATCACGGAAAGACTGACGTAGTTCAATCTTTAAATCTGGAGTCCCATCCACAACCACACCCACCTATTCTATTACCTCCACGGCTCCACTAATTCATGTGATGAATATCAATCATTCCCATTTTGATTTCTATGCCCCTTCAATTTCATGTTCTTCAATTTCGATCTATAATACTGCATGCGTGGCATCAATTATGCCAAGGATATGTGTTTAATCTCGAAATAATTGGAAAAAACCTGTTAGAAGCTATTACCTAGTGTGTTAGAAGCTAGTGTGTTAGCTGTTAACTTCTTTTACACTTCTCCTGTCCCATACTTCTTCTGATTAGATTTGAGGTTGTCCCTTTAATTAAGGGACATCACCTTACTCCTTCTCTACAGTGGTTTATCTTCCCTAGGATTTTAGTTCACATGGTGATTAGGTTAAGAGCTTGATCTGTTGGACTATAACTTGGGTTCTTACCTCTATATATAGGCTGTATCTTGTACAAGTTTTCTTAAGATTAATACATATCTTTCTTATATTCAAATTCAATATGGTATCAGAGCAGTGATCCTCATAGGACCTGCATCTGTATTGATTTTCTTTCTTTCATAATCCTTCTCTACAACAGACTCTTTCCTTCCATCTTGGTGGAGAAGAGAGTTGTAACAAAGGACTCATCTGTTGCAAAAGACTCATCTCTTGCAACCACTACTTCTGCTGTGAAAAAAAAAAAAAACCGAAGCATGGAAGGGAATCCTAAATTCAGAGCTTATGTTCTGCCCTCCCTCAATGAATTAAACTACTTGCCTTGGTCAAGGGCAGTCACACTAGCTCTCGGTGGAAAATCAAAGCTCAGCTTCATCAGGGATAAGAAGATCCCAGACGATTCATCAGCCGAATATGAGAGTTGGTTGTCCAAAGACCAACTTGTCATGCATGGCTTCTTAACTCTATGGAGCCAAAGATTTCAGAAATCGTCAGCTACTCAGAGTCTTCTTATCATCTTTGGGAAGCTATCAAAGACATGTATGGCAACCTAAACAATGCAGCTAGAGTTTTTCAACTAAAGAAAGACATCTCGGGGCTTCAGCAAGGTAACCTTTCATTTGTTCAACACCTTGGCAATCTAAAAGCCAAGTGGAATGAACTTGACATGTACAGACCTCACACCATTGATGCACTCACACTGTTGAAAAGAGCGGATGAAGATAAAGTATTCCAACTGCTTGCAAGTATGGGATCTGAATATGAAGACCTCAAGAGTCATCTGTTGATGAGCCCTGAGCTGCCCTCATTCACAATAGTGTGCAACACCATTCAACGAGAAGAAGTGCGCAAAAAGGTGATGAGCGTAGACATCAACACCGGAGAGTCAGAGGCTAGAGCTTTTGCTGCAAATAAGAGCGCAAGTAACAGACCATACAGGGGCAGACGACCAAAGCTGAAGTGCTCTCACTGTGAAAGCATTGGTCGAGCAGGTATTGGACACACAAAAGAAAGATGCTGGATCCTGCATCCAGAACTGAAGCCTAAGTTCAATACTATGCAGAGAGGTCCATTTGTCTCAAACCCCAAGGCAAATATAAGCAATACTTCTGAAGACATGATGAACTTCACCTCCAATCCTATAACTCTCATAAATGAGTTTGCCAGTTTTCTTCAGAAGAAACAAGGCAGTATGGAGAACAATGAAGCTGGAGATACAACAGCTATGCTTGGAAAATTTGCTGGTCTTGGCAAATTCAAACATGGCTTCTGCGGAAGATATACCAGGTATTATATGTGCACTCTCTACGGCTCTAAATATCAGTAAAAACCATGATTTTTGGATAGTTGACTCAGGTGCCTCAGAGCACATCACAAATAATCCTTCCATTCTATATGATTTTGAAACTCTTTCAAAACCTTCTCATGTTTCAGTTGCAAATGGCAACAATGTTCCGATTCTAGGAAAAGGAAAACTAAAACTGTTTTCAAAATGTATTGAGTCTATTGCACTGCTTGTTCCTTCATTCCCATTCCAACTCCTATCTGTAGGAAAATTAACTAAATTGTTGGGTTGTCTAGCCATCTTCTCTTCTCATAATGTTGTGTTTCAGGACCGAGTTTCCATGAAGAAGATTGGTGAAGGGTTCTTCCTAAATGGCTTGTACTACATCTCCACTTCATCAAGTTTTTCAAAGTGTTTTTTAACAGATTCCATGTCTGCAACACAACAACAATTGTGGCACAAACGCCTTGCTCATCCTTCATTCCGTGTTTTGTCAATGTTGTTTCCCAATTTTTGTAAAGTTCTCTCGAGTGTGAGACATGTCATATGTCAAAGTTCACTAGATTACCTTTCCAAATCTCTCATTCAAGAGCAACTCAGCCTTTCGAAATTGTACACTCAGATGTTTGGGGACCAGCATCTCTGGACTCCTTTGATGGTTATCGATTTTATGTCACCTTTATTGATGATTTCTCTCGTACTACCTATGTTTATCTCTTGAAATTCAAAAGTGAGGTTTTTAGATGTTTCCAAGATTTTCATAACCTTATCAGTAACAATTTTTCATCTAAAATTTGCATTCTAAGGTCGGATAATGGCACTGAATATACTTCCAAAATCATGACTGATTATCTTAGTGCACAAGGAATCATTCATCAAACTAGTTGTGTGGGAACTTCACAACAGAATGGTATTGCAGAACGCAAGAATAGGGATCTACTTGAAAAAACTAGGGCTCTAATGCTTCAAAGCAATGTCCCTAAAAGATTTTGGTCTCAGGGCATACAAACTGCAGCCTACATTATCAATAGATTGCCTAGCAGTGTATTGAACTTCAAGTCACCATTCGAAGTTCTTAAAAAAAGAAGATTGATCTTACTCATCTCAGAATCTTTGGATGCACTTGTTTTGTGCATGTCCAGTCCAAGCATAGGGATAAATTTGATCCTAGAGCTCTCAAGTGTGTGTTCCTTGGGTACTCTTCCACCCAAAAAGGTTATAAATGCTACCATCCCCCAGACCAGGAAGTTACTTGTTTCAAGAGATGTTCGATTTGATGAATCTGCTCACTTTTTTCAGCCATCTACTGATGCACCTCAGGGGGAGTGGTTTGGAGAGCTCTTTCCTAGACCACTTGTGAATGAACTTGCAGCAGATATTCATAGCTCACAAGACATTGTTCAACCACTTGTGAATATAGATGAAGTTCATGAAATGGAGGGTCACCAACATGAGGAAGCATCTCAACCTCCATCTCCTCGCAGATACCCAGCAAGGGTGCGCCAACCACCATCAAGATTTGGAAAGTATGTTAGTTACTCATCACGTTATCCCCTCGAGCTAGGTCTCCAAGGTGTGAGCTCTTCTCATAGTGCATTTCTCAGCAAGATTCTTACTGAGACTGAACCAAGAAACTTTGTTGAAGCAAATCAGTCTCCAAAATGGAGACAAGCTATGCATGATGAACTCCAAGCCCTAGATGAGAACAAAACTTGGAGTATTGTCCCTCTTCCAAAGGGACAGAAGCTAGTTGGAGCAAGATGGGTTTATAAACTCAAGTACAACTCAGACGGTTCTCTTGAGCGTTATAAAGCAAGGTTAGTGGCTCGTGGTTTCACTCAAACATTTGGTGTTGATTATAAGGAGACATTTTCTCCTGTTGCCAAAATGAACACAGTAAGAGTTTTGTTGTCTGTTGCTACGAATGCTGGGTGGTCTCTCTATCAAATGGATGTCAAGAACGCCTTTCTGCATGGGGATCTTGAAGAAGATGTTTATATGAGAATACCTCCTGGTCATCCTCGTGAACAGGATGTTGGAATGGTTTGCAAATTGCACAAGGCTCTATATGGATTGAAGCAATCTCCTCGTGCATGACACTCAAAATTGAGCTCAGTACTTCTCGCTTCAGGGTTCACAAGAAGTCATGCTGACTCCTCCTTGTTCGTGCGCAACAGTAACACTGGAAAATTGGTTGTTCTTGTTTATGTAGACGATCTCATCGTCACCGGAGATAACATGGATGAGATCAAAGCTCTCAAATTAGCCTTGCATAATGCCTTTGCTATTAAGGACATTGGAGTTTTGAAGTACTTTCTGGGGATTGAATTAGACCAATCATCTCATGGTCTTTTTCTTAATCAACGAAAATATGTCGTTGATCTATTAACAGAAGCAGGAATGCAGGGTAGCAAGCGTGCTCGTACTCCTCTTGACAGCAAGCTGAAGCTAGATATTGAAGGAGAACTTCTTACTGATGTTTGCAGCTACCAACGTCTGGTAGGCAAGCCCATCTACCTCACCATTACAAGACCAGACCTTACTTATGCAGTAAGCTTGGTGAATCAATTCATGCACTCTCCTACCACTCATCATCTCAGCATTGTTAAAAGAATTTTGCGCTACTTAAAAGGCACAGTAAGCCGAGGGATTGTGATGAGAAACAATGGTCACTTCAAGATGGAAGGATACTCAGATTCAGATTGGGCCGGTAATGCCATTGATAGAAAATCCACCACTGGCTATTGTACCTTCATTGGAGGCAACCTCGTCACTTGGAAGAGTAAGAAGCAAACAGTAGTTGCTAGATCAAGTGCCGAGGCAGAATATCGTGCTATGGCTTCCACAGCTTGTGAAATTATTTGGCTGAAAGTTTTGTTGGGAGACTTGGGCATTGTGTGCACTCAACCTATTCCTTTACACTGTGACAATCAGGCTGCTATGCATATTGCAGCCAATCCAGTTTTCCATGAACGTACAAAGCATATTGAGGTTGACTGCCACTTTGTTCGGAATCAAGTTCAAGCAAAACTCATTGAGACAGTGTACACAAGATCTTGTGATCAACTGGCAGATATTTTCACCAAGATTCTTGCTTCTGCTCAGTTCGAACGATTGCTTTCCAAGCTTGGATCAAGGAACTCCCTTGATCCAGTTTGAGGGGGAGTGTTAGAAGCTATTACCTAGTGTGTTAGAAGCTAGTATGTTAGCTGTTAACTTCTTTTACACTTCTCCTGTCCCATACTTCTTCTGATTAGATTTGAGGTTGTCCCTTTAATTAAGGGACATCACCTTACTCCTTCTCTACAGTGGTTTATCTTCCCTAGGATTTTAGTTCACATGGTGATTAGGTTAAGAGCTTGATCTGTTGGACTATAATTTGGGTTCTTACCTCTATATATAGGCTGTATCTTGTACAAGTTTTCTTAAGATTAATACATATCTTTCTTATATTCAAATTCAATAAAACCCAACCTTAACATACGTACGTATTCATATGCGTTCTTAAGCTCAGATTTGGCAGCTGCTCACAGTTTCCTAATCTGACCGGAATTAAGTCCTTGACTTTTTAGGATACGACCTTAGATTTCGTCGTGCGAAGAAGGCATTTATAGAGGATCCATGAGTCACAAGATAAGACACCGATTGAAATCTGCAGGCAATTTTGTATACTTTTTCTTTGTTTCCTACGACTGCTAACAAGATCCCTCATGTTTTGACAGAAATACAATGAATATATTTCAAAATACTGAAACCAAAATTTGAATTTATACATGAATATGTAAATTTCAGTCAATGTTTTATTCCCTTGTACGAATATAGGAGGCTGTATAGGTTATGGGAAAAACCTTTATCTATAATAATAATTAGTTAAGGCACTAATCATGTTCTACTTTTCTAATTAAGCGTGATCTTTAACTTTCTAAGTTGGTCTTCGTTAAGCTAAATTAATCGTCTCTACTACTCCTCCCCGTTCTAGCTAGTGGTCTTCAACCAATTTAGAGTTCAAAGTTCAAAGGAAGTTTTGTTATTTTATCATAAACAAATAGCAAATAAACCGCATTTTCTTAATTTCAGTAGGAAAAACAAGACCATTGTAACGTCATTGACTCGAAGTGTGTAAGGAAGAAACTCTATCACCTCAAACACTATCATTATTGTCGCCTCTGATTGCAATTGGTTTTCATATGAACTTCACTCATCCAAAATCTCACACTTCTCCAACCCCATAAGAGATCGAACTCTTCCATTCATGAATATCAGAGAGAATCTAATCTTCGGCCTCCTTGCAATCTTGTTGCTCATTGTCGACAGAACCAATGCTTTGACTCATCAATCTTGCAATCGATCATGTCCGAACCCTGCATCCTTCGGACGCGATCGCTTGCCGTATCCATTCGGATGCTCAGCCGGCTGTGAAATCCAACTCAACTGCTCCAAAGCCGGAATCTTCATCGGAGAATTCCCCATCCAGTCCATAAACTATGAGAGCATAAGAATCAACCTCCAAAGCCGATGCGACCGCCCCTCGCACACCCTCCACCAACTCTACAGCAACAACCACGCGCCGACGTCTCGAAACGCGATTCTGTTACGAAACTGTACCGACGAACAGGTCTCAAGCAGTTGCGTGATTCCTAGTATTAACGTCGAGGCCAGATTTCAAGCCCCACAGGATTGCAAAACAAACAAAAGCCTCACTTGCTACGCGGAGGGCGAAAAGAATGCTACGTTTTTGGAATACGGGAGCGTGGAGAAGAAGGGCTGCAAGTACTTGTTGTCGTCCATATCGGCACAGATTTTGAATAGTAGTACGCAAGTAGTGCCGTTGGTGACGTTGGATGTTGAAGTGGCGGAGTTGTTGTGGTGGCTGCCGGGAGTTTGCAACTGTGATAAACACGCCAAATGTATTCCGGTTTTGACACCGAATGGAACCGATGGATACCGGTGCAACTGCACGAAGGGCTTCATCGGAGATGGTTTTCGGGATGGTTTTGGCTGCCGGAAAGGTTAGTTGACTATCCAAGTTAATTAATTACATCATATTAATACTTAATTAGTTCCTAATATTACTCTCTTCTTAGGGTTGTTTGCCAACTATATCTCACGCCAGAAGTTGCTATTGGTCAAATAATTTCAATTTTAACTTTTTAAGTTATAGTTTCTAACATGTGTTTATAACTAAGACATACTATCTATTATCAGACTCCTAATTTTAATTTTTGATCTATTGTAGTTTTGATCTACCGTAGTTTCAGACACGCAGTTAAGTGAGTTAACTGATTTTGCTAACATGTCAATTAGACATGTTCGAAACTAGGCACTACCGCATTTTCTCTTCTGTATCAACTTAGCGACTCAATCTGAACAAACAAAAACAATCTTAGCAGCTAGTCAGCTACTACAAAGCAAGGGTTTTAGTCCCCAAATGTCACTAATGTTTAACTAGTTATTCTTTATGGGAGCACAGGCCAAGATTCCATTTACTTAGTTTTCAATGAGGTGTTATTAGGTAGGCTAGGATTAAGAGAAACAAGCATAACAAACAATCTTTCTTTTTTAATTCACTTTTGTCCTTATTATTTATTTTGGGACAATCAATCTAGATGGCCGCCACGGATTTTAATTTTTAATTGACAGAAGTGCCCCATTTTCATACCAAACTATACTGGGCCCAATAAAATGCACTCGTGACCTCTTGACCATGTTGGCTACTCAATTTGTGGGTCAACTACCTTATTCAATTAGCCCAAAGAAGACAAGCAGTAAAAAACATTTTGAAGGCAAAGAAATTTGTTCTCCTTGATTCACTGTCTTGTACTCTCTTGGATTAGGAAAAAGAAAAGGTAAGAAGATCCCATCAGACTCCTCAGGGATGACAGGTCGGCTAATACATAATCAGTTAGGTAGACATTAGGTTTCCTCTTGGTCATGTTCATCGGGTAGACAAGTATGACTGCCCAACTTAAACTCAAAAGAATTGGGATGAACACAATTAGACGTTAATGTAATCAGTCATGCAAAACTCGAGGGTAGCTTGCAGTCTCAAATTAGGAGCATTTGTTATAGATGTGGGTATTTAAAACGCCTACATAAGTAGGTTTTTGTTGTAATCAAATTAAGGAAAAATACACAGACATTTACTGACAAAAAAAAAAAAAACATTGGGCCGTAATCCCTTGTCAAATTTTGTCTATTGGGCTAGGCCTTAATACATGCACATTCTTATGAATCTTATCATAATGTGAAATGTTTTTGTCATAATCAGATTCACAAGACTGCAACCCTGCAAAATTCTTGTCTGGGCAATGTGGAGGAAAGACCAGAATCATCGTTTTGATCGGAGGTAATACCTATATCTAATGATAAGTTGATAACAGTATGACATTTGACAACAATATACTCCTTGTTAATCTAGGAAAGTGTCCTTTTTCAGGGGTTGTTTTAGGAGCTTTGCTAATGATTAGTCTAGGTCTGTTGTGTTGTTTCATTCGGCGGCAATCCAAACTGAAAGCCAGACATAGCACAAAGCGGCTTCTATCCGAAGCTACAGGCAACTGCAACATTCCCATCTATCCCTATAAAGAAATTGAGAAAGCCACAAATGGCTTCTCAGATAAACAAAGGCTGGGGACGGGAGCCTATGGGACTGTCTATGCAGGGAAACTCCAAGCAGATGAATGGGTTGCCATAAAAAAGATCAAGAACAGAGATGACACCATTGAGCAAGTTATGAATGAGATCAGGCTCATTTCATCCGTAAGGCACCCGAATCTTGTGCGCCTATTGGGATGTTCCATTGAACGTGGTCAGCAGATACTTGTGTATGAATTCATGGCCAATGGAACATTGTGTCAACATTTACAAAGAGAGAGAGGTGATGGACTTTCTTGGCCTATACGTCTCACCATTGCAACCGAAACTGCTCAAGCAATAGCTCATCTCCACTCTGCTATTAAGCCCCCTATTTATCACAGAGACATAAAGTCGAGTAACATCCTTTTGGATTGTAACTTCAAGTCCAAAGTGGCAGATTTTGGTCTTTCAAGGCTTGGCATTGCCGAAACTTCCCACATTTCAACAGCGCCGCAAGGGACTCCGGGTTATCTTGATCCTCAGTACCATCAGAACTTCCATCTTTCAGATAAGAGTGATGTCTATAGCTTTGGTGTAGTTCTTGTTGAGATTATAACAGGATTGAAGGCAGTGGACTTTTCGCGGCCACAGAATGAAGTGAACTTAGCTGCTCTAGCCACTGTAAAGATTGGAAAAGGGTGTTTAAATGAGATCATAGATCCATCTCTTGAACCCTTTGAGGATGATTGGACTGCTTCTTCCATTCATAAGGTAGCAGAATTAGCATTCAGATGTTTAGCCTTTCATAGAGACGCGAGGCCTTCAATGATGGAAGTGAAAGCTGAGTTGGAAGATATAAAGCTAAGTAGATGGCCAGCATCAGAAGAAAACACTTACACAGCTTCATCAGAGGAATCCTCTTTCGGTTCTACATCTAGTGTTAGTGAGAAACCTCTGAACAAAAGTAAGTCCCAATCAGAGCGCAATGTCCTTGTGGTGCAGACTAGTACTGAAGCTGCTAGTAATTTTAATTCAATAGAAAAGTTGAAGGACAATTCACCAGTTTCTGTCCAAGAATCATGGTTAAGTGAACACAGCTCATCACCTTCATCAAATAGTTTGCTGGGCAATGCAGGCTGAGGTAAATTTTCAATTAGTGTGCTTAGGTTCATGTCATAATCAAGTTATAGTTTCGGATTATAGAGTGCATATTGTTTTTGTTTCGTAATTGTTAGTTGATTACATGGAATAAGAACCTGTAGGCTGTTAGGTGTTGGTCTTGAGAGGAAATTCACTGATCTTACTGTAAATATTGATACATTAAGAAGTTTGCCTGGGATTTTTGATATCGTCTTGCTTATTTTTTCGAATGCATACCAATTTTGCCACAATGAACTAAATTTAGAAGAGGTGGGAACATGAAAACCAGTTGACCCATATTCTGCTTAGTGCTTTCCTTATAATTCTATACTCAACATAATTCCAGGTTTTGTAGACAGATTGAATTAAAACAAGTTCATGAACAGGACAAGTTGAACAAGTCAGATAATAATGCATCCCATTTTGTGCATACCTGCATATTTTTACTTTAAATACTGAGACCAAGAGAAGGAAATACAATCATGATCGACCCTTATACCATAGATGACTTGTCATAAGAAAAAAAGAAAAAAAAAGACTACCTTGTGCTAAATTAACAAATAACATCAGCTTGGATAATGAGGATAGAATCAAAGGTGGCTCAGCTTCTTGAACTGTCAACCTCATTCCAGCACTAGGTTCACACCAACCAATTATTCTGGCGGTCATTTTCTTGATTAGGCGTTCACTTGTTCATCAGGGAATTAAATCAATAGTATGAAGTATGAACTGGTAAAGTACACACATACTTGTATGTTTTATATAAACTTGAATCTGCCGTATATGGGACACTCACATTGGGGTGGACACTACAAAATATAGAATCCATGACTGTATGAGTAGCCGTTAGATTGCTACGATTGTCCGTATGTAGGTACCGTATACGGCACACTCACATAGTCGTGAAACCTACAATATGTAGTTAACTTTTGTTGAGTGATTGTTAGATTGTTACAATTTTCTGCATGTAAGGCTTTCTAAATGTATAATGAGAACAAAGTTAGTTTGATAAAGAATTTCCAAAGGTATATAAGCAGATCAAAGTTAGTTCACTAATGAGGAGTAAATGAGCAATCTCATAGTGGTATGTATATAGTGGAGCTAGTAATGTCACTCAAATATCAGTATCAAAGGGAATCTGATATAATGCTTTTGGGAAACAGTCCTTTCTGTGATGTGCCTGTGTCATTCATTCATCAGCTTTATTGTTAAAACATCCATGCACCAGCAAACAACCTACCCTGAACTCCACCTTCTCCTTCCCCTTAAATTTCGGCTATCATATCCAAATAGTAAATAGTAATACTACTTTGATTTGATCAAATATCAAATAGATGAATTTCCTTTTGAACAAGAAGTAATTTGGTAATGGTAAATTGACCAATGCTTGCCACATAAAACAGATATAATTCTTCATTCTTCTTTGGGGAATTGAATTTGCCTTTTAAATTGTGTTATGAGCTTTTGTGAGGAATCTACAAGGTAGACAAATAGGTCATTTTAAAAGAACTTGTACAGATATGAACATGTGTGTCTGATTCAGAATAGAACAACCTGCATCAGTATCTCACTTTCTGTTCAGGCCACTATAAGTTAAACATAAACAATCACAATTCCCACATGCACTGAAATATTCATTTTCATTCATAGTTGGATAGCACACACCTTTGGATACAAAGCTACATAGTGCTGCGGGATCAGTATGCAAAAAGTCCCACAACAAAAACAACCTTATATACCCTAGGACAATCATCACCTCAGAACAAAAATTTTACAACGGCTACTAGTTAAAATCAAATTTTTACCATAAACTCAACTCTTCAAAAGCTAGCTCTTTTCAACGAGGTCATAGTAATGGCAGCTCCTAAAGGCGAAGCTGCTACTTCAATCTCGAATGAATCATACCGGAGAAAAAACTCCACCACCAACAGCCTCGATGCCAAAACCACGAAGTCTTTTCCGGCACATTGTTTGTTCCCGACCGTCGGAGCCTCCGTCTGAGGACCGTTAGACCAAAGCACATGCTGTAACAACTTCTCACCTTCCTCACCGACAAACCTGTCCGGCACAAACTCCTCCGCGTTTTCAAAGATTTTGGGATCCTTGGTCGCAAAAGGTTGGAACCCAAATAACACCTCGCCTTCTTTAACCTTAAACGCTGCGTCGTGGCTCTCAATGACTAGGTCAGTCTTTGCCCTACCGTACTGTAACGGAACCGGTGGCTCGATCCTGAAAGCTTCGTACACCACAGACTTCATTAAAGGCATTTTCTCCAAGGCCGACATGGTTATGTTCCCGCCGTTGGATCTGATAACTGAGCGGATCTCCTGCGCTAGTTCGCTGTGGAGTTTGGCCCCGGCGCGGCCGATCCACTTGAGCATGTTGGGAAAGAGGATTTTCATGCCTCCGAATGAGTTGAAACACGTGGCGAATATCAGATTGTGACACGCTTCGTCTCTTGACACTCCCAGCCGCTCAGCCTCGTCCAGCACGTGGCCGGATGACTGGTAGAAGAAGTCGTAGAGTCTCTGGTAGTCTTTCTTGACCAAAAACGGTGGCAGAGGGAAACTGTGAATCAGAGGATCTTCAATGAACTTGGGAAGACCAAGAGTTAGAATTGGACTCAGTTGGAAGAGAACCCATTTCTGGACCAATTTAGGACCGTCGGTGCCGAGTTGGGTATTTGATGGACTAGTTTCGTAGAGTGATCGAGCCAAGAAATTGAACGCAGCTTGATCGTTGGCTTCGTTGAAGCTGGCCTTACCCTTGTCAGCGAGCTTAGTTTCAAGAGTTTCGAACAACTCGGAGTAGCTGGAGTGAAACTCGGGGATCACAGACTTGATACCGGATTTTAAAAGATAGAACATTAAGCGCTTGAGCTTGTCGTGCTTGGGTTCCGAGGGGTCGAGATAGGAGAGGGTTCTGTAACCGCCGGTGAGCTCCAATGAAGGCATGTAGGTGCCGGTGAAGAGGTCTTTCTTCTCGACCTTGGAAACGTCAAAGAGAACAGGGAAGCTCTTGCCGTCGAGCAAAACGATGACCTGGGATTTGGTGGTGAAGAAAGGGCCCGGTGGCATGTTGACTCGGAACACGGTGGACTGGTACTTCTGGATGCGAGACTTGAAGAACTCATTCCTGCCTTGGTTGTAGAAGTAGTCCTGGCGATCCTTGAGGGGACCAACAAATGGAAGGCCATAGTCGCCGGGGATTTTCCTCAAGGGAAGCTGGGTTGGTTCTGCGGGTTGCGATGAGATGGAGGAGGATGAAGATGATGACTTTTCGGAGACAGAAGCGCAGATCGGACGGAGGAAAACACGGCGAGTAGATGTGAAGGACTTGCGTGGTGTTTGGAATTGTAGCTGCAGAGAAGGGAAAGCTAAGGAAGAAGTAGAAGCCATTTTGCAGGTGGCTTTGACTAGTTGTTCTCTCTCTTTTGTTGGTAAGAGAGATCAGAGTTGAGAAGACAGGAAGGGTGAATAGGAAAAGGGGGGTTGAATATTGAATGTTGACGATGATGAAGGTGAAGTGGATGAAGCTTTATTTATAGTCGTATGGATATAGTGGCCATGGCAGAGGATGGTGAGTGGGAATACAGTAGAGCATGGGAAAAGGCCACAAGTTTTTTTAGATGAAATTAAAGGTCGTGAAAGGTGTGCATTTTAATCGTTAGTAGCTTTTTGAGAATGGCAGCGGACTCGGCCAACGTTCCAAATATCAAAACTACCTATCACCTTATTGGGTTCCCACTCTCCGTCCATTCCATGTGTGATGTGTGTGTTCAATCTTTTTGATAAAAATTCATGACTTGCTAGGTAAACAACATAGAGCATATTTCACTTTACTTGAGAGTTTTAATACGTGACATATACACTAACTAATTAAAATGTTTTGTTAACTTACATTGTTTGGTCACATTAGTTGACATATCAAATACGTTCTAAATCCTCAAAATACTATTTCTTATTAGATAATATTATTCTAAATTTACCGTTCTAGTCGTCTTCGTTCTTGTCAGAAGGCATCGACCAAAGAAGCATCAAAGTTTGTTATCCTCTTCCATTTAGGAAAAAATTATCATTGCAGTAATGTATTGATCAAATTAAATAGTGAAGCCATCAAAGAACTAATAAACAAGTAGATAGTTGATGAAATTAAATATCTCAACAGGGTTGTTGTTTGTGTGGGAGTATTGCAACTTGACAAGCGATTAACATAGATCTTAGTTATGAGTATAGATCTGAGTTAAATTTTTGTTAGTGTGTCGTATCATATCTTAGTTCTTAAACCTAAACTATTGTCCTGTTCAAAAAAAAAAAAAAAAAAAAAACCTAAACTATTGTAAAGGTAAATTTACATTTTAGTAGTTCGGGCCTTGTCTAGGAATAATGCACGTGGGTCTTAAGCCCAGATCTACGGACGGAGGATTCTGTTGGTCTCCGATATATAATGACATTTTGTTTCATAGTTGAAAGCGGCTGAGAGCCCTGATTTTGGGACAAACTGTTTTCTTACTTCCGGCCACTCCAAATTCAGGTTACGGTTCTTACTTTAGCACGTAATTCTCGTCGGTCCACCAGTCTTCACTTTGACCAATGTGGCCGGTTGGGAAGTGGAAGTATATACCCAGATTGCACAAAATCAGAATCTCATCAAGTTTGATGTGGACTAATAATTCATTTTATGCATTAAATCATATATTTAAGCCCATGCTTTGCATCAAGCGCCTTGGGATGAATCAAATCAGACCTTGGGACTTGGGGTTGAATTTATTTTAATCAATGAAATTTCACGAAAATTGGAAAAGAAAATAAGAAGTGATTTTCGTGAGTTAATATTATATGGATTTTATCGACCTAATCGTATCAAGAGGAGATGATAATATTCAATCGGGATTATATAGTCGAGCTTATTAGAAGTGACTTAATGAATGTTACATTACAAGCTTAATATAGTCGATATCGCCCAGTACCATTTAGTCTAGTAGCATCAATCTCCCCTTTGTAAGTGAGAGGTCGTGAGTTCGACTCACGTTAAACACGTTATAGCATTTCAGTTGTTTGTGAAAAAAAAAATATATAGTTGATATCCATTCAGGATAATATGCAATTACTGTCCATTATGTCTTGTAAGCTAGAAATGAACCAACAAACTCTCATTTATGTCTATTTTTTACACTATCTAAAATGGAATATGTGATTATCTGGTTCATCTTAACTAAAAATAGTTAAAATACTTCCAAATTTAGTAACAGATTAACGAGTAGATATTGTTAAACAATTTAATTTTTTATTTTTGTTTGAAATATGGGCCAATAAAGGCTTTCATTATGTGGATGTGGACCTTTCGCCCAAGTCGCACAAATCCAATTTAATTGGGCTTTGGCTCCAACCCATATACCCACACACTCCACCTCTGTTTCTCTGCGACACCGAAGCCATTACTCATTACCAGCTCGTCGGTGAGGGTTTAAGAAGAGACCAGTGAAACCTTGCTTAAACCCTAAATCCCAGAAATGGAGCTGCAATCAGTTTGTCTTGGGATTCCCAACTCAAATTTCGCTTTATCCAATAACCGTATAGTCCCTCACCAAACAGTAAGTCAATTTCGCATTTTCAATTCGGAAATCTCAGTTTGATTTCTAATCCCTCATCTTTATCGTGTTAAAAGGTTGCAGCAAGTTACGGTGGGCGGCTTCGTACTAGAATTGCTTCCAAATGTACGACTTGCTCAGCTCAATTGCAGTTTTGCCTTCCCAAATAAGTGTAGAGATTTTCATTTTTGTTTCTTTAGCTACCAATTAAGGGTTTGAGTTGTCTTTAATTTTGGTTTTGTGTTCTAACTAGAGGAAATTGTTTCAGCTTATTTGGTGCCAGGATTGAACATGTCTGTGAAGAAGTCCTCAATGATTTGCTTGAACAAAGGAGCTATTGTGTGTGCTTCTAACCATAGTATTGATGGGAAGTTGGATTTCTCAAGAGAGAAAGATTCTAAGGTGCCTAGTAAGGCAAGTGATGGGGTGGAGCCTTTTCGTGGAAAGTCGGGTTCGATTTCCTTTTGTGGCTTGACACACCAGTTAGTAGAGGAAGGGAAACTGCTTTCAGCTCCGTTTGATGAAGAGAAGGGGTCGTTTCTTTGGTTTTTAGCCCCTGTCGCGTTGATTGCGTCATTTATTTTTCCGCAGTTCTTCATTGGTAATGCCATTGAAGCTTACTTGCAGAATGAGGTTCTCGTAGGTAATTGTTGGACCAAGTTCTCACTTTAATGTTATTAGCTTTTGATATATCCCCTACTCTTTAATTGTGGTTAACTACTGCTTTGAGATACATGAAACATATGACAATAGTCAAGAACTAGTATAAGGGGTTTTTGTGAACTGGTACAATGGATTTGTGATACAACTTGGTCTTTTATTTTAGCAGCTAGGACATGTAGATGTTGCTATTTGTTTCTTAGTCCATTTTATAGCAGAGAGATTGTTTTCTGCATTTAGTGTCAGCATGAAAGCTCTATGGAATTCGGATTGAGCTTTTGCAGACTCAATTGTCTGGTAAAGCCATTGTGTGTTTATGCTCAGAAGTCCCTTGTTATGGGATTCAATTAATTAGTGTATTTCTTTCAGTTCCCTGTATTAGCACTTATGATGTGTATATTTGAATCACTGGAGAACGAAAAAAAACACACCCCTCTAATTATTGTTCTTGAAATGCAGAAATCACAACTTCATTAGCTTCAGAGGCTGCATTTTATGTGGGACTTGCAACATTTTTAATTGTCACTGATCATGTTCAGAGGCCCTATCTACAGTTCAGTACAAAGAGATGGGGTCTCATTACTGGCCTAAGAGGATACTTGACATCTGCTTTCTTCACATCAGGCTTCAAGGCGGTTGCACCCCTGGTTGCTGTTTATGTAACCTGGCCGGTGCTTGGCTTGCCAGCCTTGGTTTCTGTTGCTCCCTTTCTAGTAGGTTGTGCTGCTCAGCTTGCATTTGAGTGGGTTCTTGACAAGCGTGGATCATCTTGTTGGCCACTAATTCCTATTATCTTTGAGGTAGGAACACAATTAGATTTATCTGTATCTTTGACGCTGAATGCTAGGCTTTGATATATTTGATCTTTTTTCCTAAGCTGGTTTTTTTATTTATTTTTTATTTTTTTACCTATGTTCAGGTTTACAGACTATATCAGTTGACAAAAGCTGATTACTTCATCAAGAAATTGATGTATTCAATGAACGGTCTGCCTACATCCCCAGAACTTCTAGAGAAAAGTGGTGGATTATTTGCGATGGAGGTCACAGTCGGAACCCTTTCTGTGGTGTGCCTGTGGTCTCTGGTGACATTTCTCATGAGGCTTTTTCCTTCGAGACCTGTAGCAGAGAAGTACTGATATATGTATGGGAGGATGTATATTCCAACTCTTTTTGTTGCTTTGCTCATTTAGGATCGTCTACAATCTTAAGTTTCGATCATCTCTGATTCGGCTTGTAATGCCGTTGGGATTTTGTTGTTCTGGTCTAATTAGCCTGTTCTCTTGCACAACGATGGTAAAATAAGAAATTTTGTATGTGCGTCTGCGTCTACATGCTTGTGGTTAGCTTTATATTTTACCTAGACACTTTGGAGGTGCCAACTGCCAAAGGTATAACTCATGGCATGCAATGACATGTATAACCTTGTCGTATAAATTCTTTATAAAATTCTTCTGCGTGCTCGTAGTAGGCCTCAGCCCTCAGCACCGGAAATGCAATAATGACATCCTATTTGGCTATTTGGCTTCCAGAAACAAATGAATATCCTTTCGATTTCTGAAAAAGGCAATCCAGACTACTCAATGTCGTATTTCTCACCGGAAAACGATAACAATGGAAGAATCAACAAGAAAGCAAAGTAACAAAGAGACTGTAATTTCAACAACACGAGAAGAAGAAGACAAATACGTCCACACAAAACACAGAGCACCAGAGGAGAACTGAAGACTCGATAAGCAACACTACGATTTGCAAAGAGCAGAAGCTCAACAAAGATACGATAAGACGAAAAGTCAGTATTGCCCTCATGATTTATTTACAGATACGTATCAGGACGCATCAAGGGCCACCAAAGGGCCGCCTTAATCCATCTAGGGCCGCCAATGACCGCCTAGGGCCGCCAAGACGCCGCCTTAACTCGGCTAGGGCCTCCAACCGGGCGCCTTGACCCGCCTAGGGCCGCATTGACTAACCATGACCCTCCTAAGGCCGCCAAGAGGCCGCCTTGACCCGTCTAGGCTTGGTGGCCGCCTTGACCCCACTAGGGCCGTCAAAGGGCCGCGTTCACCTGTCTAAGGCCACCAAAGGGCTGCCTTGACCCTCCTTGACCCTATTAGGCCATCATAGGCTCGCCTAGAGCCACCAAGGGGCCGCCATTACTTGCCAAAGGGTCGCTATGACCCTCCTAGGCCCGTGTAGGGCCGCCTTTACATGCCTTGACCCTCGTAGGCCCTCCTACGCTCGCCAAGGGTAGCCTTTACCCTCCTAGGGCCGCCAAGGGGCCGCCTTGACCTGCCTAGGGCCGCCAAGCAGCCGCCTTGTCCCGCCTTAACCCTTTTAGGGCCGTCAAGCGGTCGCCTTGACCCTCGTAGGCCCTCGTAGGCTCGCCTAGGGCTATCAAGGGGCGGCCATGAATCGCCAAGGGGTCGCCATGACCCTCCTAGGCCCGTGTAGGGCCGCCATGACCCACCTTGGGCCGCCTTGACCCGCCTTGTCCATTCTAGGCCCTCCTAGGCTCGTCTAGGGTAGCTAAGTGGCCACCTTGACCTGCCTTGTGCCGCCAAGCGGCCGCCTTGACCCCCTTGGACTGCCTTGACCCGCCTTAGGCCCTTGATCCTCATAGGGCCGCTAATAGGGCGCCTTGACCCATCTAGGGCCACCAAGGGGCCGCCTTGACCCGGCTAGGGCCATCAACAAGGGGCCGCCTTGACCTTCCTAGGGCCGCCTTAACCCTCTTGGGCTCACCTAGGGCAGCCAAAGGGCTGCCTTGACCTTCCTAGGGCAGCCAAGGGGGCCCATTGACCGCCTAGGGCAGCCAAGACGCCGCCTTGACCCGGTTAAGGCTGCCAACCGGCTGCCTTGACCCGCCATGACCCTCTTACGGCCTTCAAGAGGCCGTCTTGACCCGCTTTGACCTTACTAGCCGTCCTAGGCTCGCCTATGGAGACCAAGGGGCCGCCATGACTCGCCAAGGGGTCGCCATGACCCTCCTAGGCCGCCTTGACCTGTGTAGGGCCGCCTTTACACGCCTTGACCCTCCTAGGCTCGCCAAGGGTAGCCAAAGAGCCGCATTGACCCGCCTAGGGCCACCATGGCCCGCCTTAACCCGCCAATAGGCCGCCTTGACCTGATAAGAGGCCGCCTGACCCCGCTAAGGCCACCAAGGGGCTGCGCCCACCCGTCTAAGGCGACCAAGGGGCTGCCTAAACCCTGCTAGGCTCGTCTAGGGCCGTCTTGACCTGCCTTGGGCTGCATGGACCCTCCTGGGCCCTCATAGGCCCGCCTAGGGCAGCCAAGGGGCCGCCATGCCCTCCTAGGGCCACCAAGGGGCCACCTTGACCTGCTTTGACCCGCCTAGAGCCGCCTTGACCGTGTAGGGCCACCTTGACCCGTCTAGGGCCACCAAGGGGTTGCCTTGACCTCGCTAGGACCGCTAAGGGGCCGCATTCACCCATCTAAGGCTGCCAAGGGGTCGCCATGACCCTTCGAGGCCCATCTAGGGCCACCTTGCCCTCCTAGGCCCTCCTAAGCTCGCCTAGGGTAGCCAAGGGGCCGCCTTGACTCGCCTTAGACCGCCTTGACCTGCCTTAACCGGCCTTGGGCCCTTGACCCTCATAGGGCCGCCAATAAGGCGCATTGACCCATCTAGGGCCACCAAGGGGCCGCCTTTACTCGGGTAGGGCCACCAAGGGGCAGCCTTGACCCGCCAAGGGGATGCCTTGACCTACCTAGGGTTGCCTTGACCCGCTTAGGGTTGCCTTCACCCTACTAGGCTGTCCTAGGCTCACCTAGGGCCAGCAAGGGGCCACCATGTCTCGCCAAAGGGTCGCCATGACCGGTGTAGGGCCGCCTTTACACGCCTTGACCCTCCAAGGCCCTTCTAGGGCAGCCAAAGGGCCGTCTTGACCAGCCTAGGGCCGCCATGGGGCCGCCTTTACTCGTCAAGGGATCGCCATGACCCTCCTAGGCCCGTCTAGGGCCGCATTGACCGGCCTTGATCTTCCTAGGCCCTCCTACGCTAACCTAGGGTAGCCAAGGGGCCGCCTTGACCCGCCTTGCGCCCATGACCCTCATAGGGGCCGCCAATAGGGTGCCTTAACCCATCTAGGGCCACCAAGGGACCGCCTTAACCGATCTATGGCCACCAAGGGGCCGCCTTGACCCGGCTAGGGCCACCAAGGGCCGTCTTGACCCTCATAGGACAACTTGACAGCCTAGGGCCGCTAAGACGCCGCCTTGACCCGGCTAGGGCCACTAACTGGTCGCCATAACCCGCCTAGGACTGCCTTGACCGGTCATGACCCTCCTAAGGCCGCCAAGAGGCCGGCTTGACCCGTCTAGGGCCACAAAGGGGCCGCCTTGACCCTGATAGGGCCGCCAAAGGGCCGCGTTCACCCGTCTAAGACAACTAAGAGGCCGTCTTGACCCGCCAAGGGGTTGCCTTGACCCTCTTTGACCCGCCTAGGGCCGCCTTCAGCCTACTAGGCCGTCCTAGGCTCACCTAGGGCCATCAAAGGGCTGCCATGACCGGTGTAGGGCCGTCTTTACACGCCTTAACCCTCTAAGGCTCTCCTGGGGTAGCCAATAGGGCGCCTTGACCCGCCTAGGGCCGCCAAGGGGCCGCCTTGACCTGCCATAACCCGCCTTGGTCCTTATACGGCCGCCAATAGGCGCCTTGACCCTGCTAGGACCACCAAAAGGCCCCTTTGACCCGCCTTCGGCCGCCTTGACCCTCCTGGGCCCGCCTAGGGCAGCCAAGGGGCCGCCATGAACATCCTAGGGCCGCCAAGGGGCCGCCTTGACCACCTAGGGCCGCTAAGAACATCCTTAGGCCTCCTTGGCCCGCCATGGACCGTCTTGACCCGCCATAACCTGCCTTGGGCCGCCTTGACCATCCTAGGGTCGCCTTGACCCCCTTTGACACTCTTGGGCCCGCCTAGGGCAGTCATGGGGACGCCATGACCTTCTTAGGGCCGCCTTGACCGCCTTAACCTGCATAGGGCCGCTATGACTCGCCAAGGGGTCGCCATGACCCTCCTAGACCCGTCTAGGGCCGCCTTGACCCGTGTATGGTTGCCTTTACACGCCTTGACCCTCCTTGGCTCGCCTAGGGTAGCTAAAGGGCCGCTTTGACCCGCCTTAGGCTGCCTTGGCCCGCCTTGACCCACCTTGGGCTGCCTAGACCCTCCTTGACCCGCCTTGGGCTGTATTGACCCTTCTAAACCCTCTTAGGCTCACCTTGTAAGGCCACCTTGACCCGCCTTAGGCCACCACGACTCCCTAGGCTCTCCTAAGTTTGCCAAGGGGCCACCTTGACCTGCCTAGGGCCGCCTTAGGCCCTTGACCCTCATAGGGCAGCCAATAGGGCGCCTTGACCCATCTAGGGCCGCCAAGGGGTCGCCTTGACCTGCCTTGACGCTCCTAGACCCGCTTATGGCAACCAAGGGGCCGCCTTGACCCTCCTGGGGCAGCCAGGGGCCCCTTAACCGCCTAGGGCTGCCAAGACGCCGCCTCGACCCGGTTAGGAGCTGCCTTGACTTACCTAGGGCCACCAAGCGGTCGCCTTGACCCTCCTTGGGCCGCCTTGGCCCGCCATGGGCCACCCTGACCCGCCTTAACCCGTCTTGGGCTACCTTGACCCACCATAACCTGCCTTGGGGCGCCTTGACCCTCATAGGGCCGCCAATAGGCGCCTTGACCCATATAAGGCCGCCAAAAGGTCGCCTTGACACTCCTGGGTTTGCCTAGGGCAGCCAAGGGGCCGCCATGACCCTCTTAGGGCCGCCAAGGGGTCGCCTTAATCGCCTTAACCTGCCTAAGGCCGCCAAGCGGCCGCCTTGACCCGCTTTGGCCTGGCTTAACCCGCCTTGACCCGCCAAGAGGCCGCCTGACTTCGCTAGGGCCACCATGTGGAAGTGATCACTCGACTAACGCCACCAAGGGGCCACCTTGACCCTCCATGACCCTCTTAAGGCCGCTAAGACCCGTCTAGGGCCACCAAGGGGCCGCTATGACTCACCAAGGGGTCGCCATGACCCTCTTAGGCCCGTGTAGGGCCGCCATGACCCGTGTATGGTTGCTTTTACACGCCTTGACCCTCCTAGGCTCGCCTAGGGTAGCTAAAGGGCTGCATTGACCCGCCTTGGGCTGCTTTTGTCACACCCCGGTTCTTAAGTTATTTTACGGTTATTTACTTTGGTGTTATTTTGGTCTTTTACCGTGTTGAGTAACCGTTTACTACTTAAGGACCCTAAAGTTGACTTTTTCTTCTGTTTGGAATTTGGGAAAACTTTCTTCATGAAAGTTGTAGAGGACGTTAAACAGAGTTCGTGGACACGCGGCACGCTTAAAACGGAGTTCGTATGAAGAAGTT
>NC_020492.1:32808859-32814042 GCF_000184155.1 Fragaria vesca subsp. vesca | reverse complement strand
CTCTCTCTCTCTCTCTCTCTCTCTCTCTCTCTCTCTCTCTCTCTCTCCCTCTTTCTTCTCTCTTTCTCCCGAGCTCTCCCGACCCGGAAAATTTCCGGCCGTCGTCCGCCGCCGTCCGGCCGAGGTAGGAGGCGTGCTTGGTATCAAATCGAAGCTTGGAACATCCTCTTCAATTCTAGGTAGGTGGCTGGTCGTGTTGCGCCGCCGTGAGGGATGAATCACGCAGAGAAGGAGCGGCTGTGCGTGGTGGAGTTTCGCCGAAAACTCTCTTTTTCGGCCACCATAACCGGAGCTGTTGGTCTCAACTTGAAGCTCTCCCTCCCAGCAGCTAAACCCTAAAAAGATTCATCCTAACTCGAGCTAGGTAAGGAGAATCGAAGGTTTGAATCTTCTAGGGTTTTTGATTGTGTTTTTGTTCGATTGACATGTTTAAGCTTGAAATTAGACTTAGTGATAGTTATAAAAGTTGTTTGGGATGTTGAGAGGAAGATGTTGTTAAAATTTGGAAGCCAGCGGGGGTCGCCGGAGTTGGCCGCCGGCCGCCGTTACGGGCGGAGCAGACAGCGGCGCTGCCGCTGTAAGGGGGCTTTTCAGGGTTTTAAATGTGTTATGTTAAGAGGAGTTTATTGAAGTATAGTTTGGAATTTTTGGATGAGTTTCGGTTAGGTTTGGAATTTTTCGGAGATTAGAGAAAATGCCGGTTATTAGAATGAAAATCCGACCGTTGGATTTCCTTGGTATTTATTATAGAATGTTAGAATTGATGAATTAAGGTTGTGGTGGAGTTTGGTGTGAATCCGGCGAGCTTAACCCTATTAAGAGTAGAGGGTTAAACGGAGGAGAGTTAGATATTTTAATTCACGTATTTATTTTCTGGAATTGAAGTTTGGTTCTAAGCATGGTTGTTGTGCCAGGATGCGAAGGGAACCTCGCTTGAGTGGCGATGCAGTTATCGTCGGGCTTATGCCTAAATTTGTGAGTGGACATTTTGGTTTTAAAAATAAATATGCATGCAAGATTTCATAATCTATCATTTTATTTTCCGAGCATATAATATAATTTTTCAGTTCATGAGATGAGCTTGAAAATTATTTGAGTTTGGTGCATTTATTAAGTGTTGGTCATGATTTATGGAGTTGAGCTCGGATTATTATTTTGATATTTGAGCTTGGATATTTTTATAAATTCCGGATTTCATTAAATGGTTTTAATGGTGGATTTGAGATTTATATAAGATTTCCGAAAATAGGATTTTCGGTAATTTCCTATTTTTAATTCTCGAAATTATTGGTGGAATATCGATCTTGACTTTGAGTTTTATAAATGATTACCGAAAATGGGATTGTCGGTAGTTCTCCTCATAATTTAATTGTTTATTTGAGGCATAATGATTTTGACTTGGAGAATATTTTAGCGAGTATTTTCGGTCGGAGATACTATTATTTATGATTCATAGTTGTTATTGAAATCTTGCTTATATTTATAAATTGGAGAATATTTTGATGTGTGAGACACGTCATTGAGTTGTGTTACGATTTCTTCTGATGATTTTCATGTACGGTTGGGAACCGTACCATTCGTTTGGTCTTGGGGAAAGTTTAATGGATTTAAGTGACTTCGTATGTTTTAGTCACCATATTATAGGCTCGTTTATCTTGATTATTGCTAGCTAACCTTATTAGCGGTCCTCATCATATGTGAGTCGCTATTATAGCCTTATTAGCGATCTTCTTTATATGTGAGTAGAGCGCTTAGAGTGGGACGCTATTATAGCCTGGGAGGCAATCGATCGATATTTATATTTATTAGTTAGCTAGCCTTATTAGTGGTCCTCATCATATGTGAGTTGAGCACTTAGCATGGGACGCTAGTATAGCCTTATTTAGTGGTCCTCATCATATGTGAGTTGAGCGCTTAGCGTGGGACGCTATTATAGCCTGGGAGGCATCGACCCGAGCCTGGGAGGCTCCTTTTTCATAGTGATAACTCTTCCCCTATTTTATTCTTCTCAATAATATATTTGATTAACCAGCGGGGCTGGTTTATCTCCTCTTATGAGATTTCTGTTTTAACTAACCAGCGGGGCTGGTTTGTCCTTTATTAAGTGATTTTGGATTTAAGGTTTTAAGGACGTTTAAGTTGCATGCTGTTAAGTTTTAAAAGTTGAAAAGTGGGAAAGTATATAAGTTTTATAATTGTTAATTTATTTTCATCCACTCACTCTAACGTTTTTAAATTACTTTCCCCTGGGCTCTTTGGTTTATAAATGCCCAGTTTGCAGGCTAAGTTATTTGAGGACGAGCGTACATGAAGTCAAGGCATAGTCAGAGGCTGCTTCCGCTTATTCGTTTTCATTGTTTTCATTCATCATTAGACATGCTCTGAAAGTCCAGTAGTAGCTTATTAAATGTCTTTGTTGTTGGTTGTGGAATTATTATTAGATAAGAAATTGTTATTGGGAGTTTTGATGAACTTGGGGAGCAGGAAGGCTCCAGGAGATGAGGATGGATGTTTGATTATAGAAGTGTTAAGTTGGATTTTTCAGAAAAGGGTTGTCCATTTTCAAGGAAGGTTATGCTGAATTTTCGGTAAATTTTCCTTGAAGGTGGACCCCGCAAGATTTACCTCGGGTTTCAGGGTAAAATTCGGGGTGGGTCCTGACAGCTTTGGCCCGTCTTGGGCTGCCTTGACCCTCCTTGACCCGCCTTGGGCGGCCAAAGGGCTGCCTTGACCCTCCTAGACTCACCTTATAAGGCTGCCTTGACCCGCCTTGGGCTGCCTTGACCCGCCTTGGGCTGCCTTTACCTTCCTAGGCCCTCCTTGGCTTTCCTAGGGTAGCCAAGAGGCCGCCTTGACCTGCCTAGGGCCGCCAAGTGACCGCCTTGACCTGCAATGAGCCGCCTTAACCCGCCTTGGGCCGTATTGACCCGTCTTAACCCGCCTTAGGCCGCATTAACCTGCCTTTGACCGCCTACGAACGCCAAGACGCCGCCTTGACCTGCCTAAGGCTGCCAAGCGGCCTCCTTGACCCGCCTAGGGCCGCCATGGCCAGCCTTGACCCTCCTAGGGCCACCAAGAGGCCACCATGACCCGTCTAAGGCCACAAAGGGCCGCCTTGATCCTTCTAGGGCCGTCGAGGGGCCGCGTTCACCATTTTAAGGCCACCAAGGGGCAGCCTTGACCCGCCAAGGGGCCGCCTTGACCCTCCTAGGCAGTCCTAGGCTCGCATTGACCCGTGTAGGGCCGCCTTGACCAGCTTTAACCCTCCTAGGCTGGCCTAGGGCAGTTAAGGAGCCGTCTTGACCTAATTTGAGCTGAAACCAGGTCAAGTTTTGCCCGATTTGAGCTGAAACCCCTTGCTATAGCACACAAGTTTTTGGAAAATTTCACTTTTTTTGACATGTGGTTTTTTGAATTCCTCTGTGCTTCTAGATGCCTCCTAACATATTGTGAACCATTCTAGCATCAAAAATTCTTTGTTTTTATAATTTTACTCGCGATCAAGCTTAAATAACTCACGTGTGCCGTCTTTTGTAAAGCTACTGAAAGTGTGATTTTCAGAGGTATTGAGTGAGCTTCCAATCTTGTTTTATCTTAGTTTATTATCTTAATGACCTCGAGAACCTATATCTTTAAAAATAGTTACGTATTACCCATTCTTTCAAGTTTCACCCGATTTGGGCCGAAACCACTTGCAACACACATGTTTTTGGAAAATTTCACTTTTTTTGACATGTGGTTTTTTGAATTCCACTGTGCTTCTAAACGCCTCCTAACATATTATGAAGCATTCTAGCATCAAAAATCCGTTGCTTTAATAATTTTACTCGCCATTGAGCTTAAATAACTGACGCGTGCTGTGTTTTCTAAAACAGTTGAAATTGTTGTTTTCAAAAGTATTGAGTTAGCTTCTAAGCTTTTTTTGTATTAGTTTATTCTCTTAATGACATCGGGAACCTATATTTTCAAAAACAGTTACGCATTACCCATTCTTTCAAATTTCGCCCGATTTGGGCCGAAACCCCTTCCTACAGGACACACGTTTTTGGAAAATTTCATTTTTTTTTGTACATGTGGTTTTTTGAATACCTCAGTGCTTCTAGACGCCTCCTAACATATTGTGAACAATTCTAGCATAAAAAATCCGTTGCTTTTATTATTTTACTCACGATCGAGCTTAAATAACTCATGCATGTCGTGTTTTATAAAGCTGCTGAAAGTGTGGTTTTCAGAGAAATTGAGTGAGCTTCCAAGCTTGTTTTGTCGTAGTTTATTCTCCTAATGACCTCGGGAACCTATATTTTCAAAAACAGTTACGTATTACCCATTCTTTCAAGTTTCGCCCGATTTGGGCCGAAACCCTTTGCTATAGCACACAGGTTTTTGGAAAATTTCACATGTTTTGACATGTGGTTTTTTGAATTCCTCTATGTTTCTAGACGCCTCCTAACATAATTTGAACCATTCAAGCATCAAAATTCCATTGCTTTTATCGCGATCGAGTTTAAATGACTCACGCATGTCGTGTTTTGTAAATTTGCTAAAAGTGATGTTTTCAAAGGTATTGAGTGAGCTTCCAAGCTTGTTTTGTCTTTGTTTATTCTCTTAATGACCTCGAAAACCTAAATTTTTAAAAACAGTTACGTATTACTCATTCTTTAAAGTTTCGCCCGATTTGAGCTGAAACCCCATGCTGTAGCACACAAGTTTTTGGAAAATTTCACTTGTTTTGACATGTGGTTTTTTGAATACCTCTGTCCTTCTAGACGCCTCCTAACATATTGTGAACCATTCTAGCATCAAAAATCTGTTGCTTTTATTATTTTACTCGCGATCGAGCTTAAATAATTGAAGCGTGTCGTGTTTTGTAAAGCAGCTGAAATTGTTATTTTCAAAAGTATTGAGTTAGCTTCTAAGCTTTTTTTGTCTTAGTTTATTCTCTTAATGACCTCGGGAACCTAAATTTTCAAAAACAGTTACGTATTACTCATTCTTTCAAGTTTCGCCCGATTTGAGACGAAACCCCTTGCTATAGCACACAAATTTTTGGAAAATTTCACTTTTTTTTACATGTGGAGTTTTGAATTCCTCTGTGCTTCTAGACGCCTCCTAACAAATTGTGTACCATTTTAGCATCAAAAATCCGTTCATTTTATTATTTTACTCACGATCGAGCTTAAATA
>NC_020492.1:32805298-32808839 GCF_000184155.1 Fragaria vesca subsp. vesca | reverse complement strand
AAGATGGTTCTAAATACTTGAGGAGTCTTAACAATTAGATAACCGCAACGGCTCTAATTAGAATCGGAATTGGTTAGAGTCTAAGATAATTTGAACGTTGCTGCCCAGCCTTGCATGAAGTTGTTATGTGTTCTTGATGGTTTTTCGTGTTATGTGTTGCATGAGTATGTTGATCACTTGTATATAATAATCTTAGGTTTAATTTTCAGTAGATTATTTGTTAGAATTAATCAATCTCAAACCCCCCAATATTTCGATGTATATATGTGAATACTTGTTTATAAGTTGTTTGATTTCTCTTCTTTCGATCGCCCTTTGGTTTCCCCGGCTAGAACGATCCCTACTTGTCCATATTACTACGATTGCAGGGTAATTAAATTGAAGTTGTTTGACCCCGGTTACGCGACACGTCATTTAGCATCAAAAATCCGTTGCTTTTATTATTTTACCCGCGATCGAGCTTAAATAACTAGCGCGTGCCTTGGTTTGTAAAGCTGCTGAAAGTGTGGTTTTCAGAGGTATTGAGTGAGCTTCCAAGCTTGTTTTTTCTTAGTTTATTCTCTTAATGACCTTGGGAACCTATATTTTCGAAAACGGTTACGTATTACCCATTCTTTCAAGTTCGCCCGATTTGGGCCGAAAACCTTTACTATAGCACACAGGTTTTTGAAAAATTTCACTTTTTTTGACAGGTGGTTTTTTGAATTCATCTATGTTTCTAGACGCCTCCTAACATATTGTGAACAATTCTAGCATCAAAAATCCGTTGCTTTTATTATTTTACCTGCGATCGAGCTTAAATAACTCACGCGTGCCGTGTTTTGTAAATTTGCTGAAAGTGTTGTTTTCAAAGGTATTGAGTGAGGTTCCAAGTTTGTTTTGTCTTAGTTTATTCTCTTAATGACCTCGGGATCCTAAATTTTCAAAACTGTTACGTATTACCCACCCTGACTTGCCTTGGCCCGTCTTGACCCGCCCTTGGGCCGCTTTGACCTTCCTAGGGCCGCTAAAAGGCCGCCTTGACTTGTCTTGGGCCAACAAGGGGCCGCCTTGACCCCGCTAGGGCCGCCAAGGGGCCGCGTTCACCCGTCAAATGCCGCCAAGGAGCCGCCTTGACCCGCCAAGGGGTTGCCTTGACCCTCCTAGACCCGCCAAGGGGCTACCTTGACCCTCTTAGGTCACCTAGGGACACCATGGGGCCGCCATGACTCGCCAAGGGGTCTCCATGACCCTGGTAGGCCCGTGTAGGGCCGCTTTGACCCGTGTAGGGCCGCCTTGACCCGCCTTAACCTTCCTAGGCTAGCCTAGGGCAGACAAGGGGCTGCCTTGATTTGCCTTGGGCCGCCAAGTGGCCGCCTTGACCCCGCCTTGAGCCTGCTAGGGTCGCCACGGGGCCGCGTTCACCCGTTTAAGGCCACCAAGAGGCAGCCTTGACACGCCTTGGGCTTCCTGGACCCTCCTAGGCCCTCATAGGCCCGCATAGGGCCGCTAAGGGGATGTCTTTACATGCTTTGACCCGCCTAGAGCCGCCTTGACTCGTGTAGGGCCGCCTTGACCCACCTTATGCCGTCTTGACCTACCTTCAGCCGCCTTGGACCGCCTTAGACCGCTTTAACCCGCCTTAGGGCGCCTTGACCCATCTAGGGCCACTAAGGGGCCGCCTTAACCCTACTGGGCTCGCTTGGGGAAGGCAAGGGGTAGCCTTGACCCGCCTAGGGCCGCTAGAGACGCCGCCTTGACCCGCCTTGGGCCGCTAATGGGCCGGCTTGACTTGCCTTAACCCGCCTTCGGCCACCAAGGGGTCGCGTTCACCCGTCTAAGGCCACCAAGGGGCAGCCTTGACCCTGCTAGAGTTGCCTGGACCCTCCTAGGCCCACATAGGCCCGCCTAGGGTAGTTAAGGGGCTGCCATGCCTTCCTAGGGCCGCTAAGCGGCCGCCTTGGCCTGCTTTGATCTACCTAGAGCCGCCTTGACCCGCCTTGACCTCGCTAGGACCGCCAAAGGACCGCATTCACCCGTTTAAGGTTGCCAAGGGACTACCTTGACCCTCCTAGGCCTTCCCTGCCTTGACCCGCCTAGAGCCACCAAGGCACCGCCATGACTCGCTAAGGGGTCGCCATGACCCTCCTAGGCATGTCTAGGGCCACCTTGACCTGCCTTGAGCCGCCTTGACTCTCATAGGCATTCCTACACTGCCTAGGGTAGCCAAAGGGCCGCCTTGACCCGCCTTGTGCTGCCTTGGACCTGCCTTGACTCACCTTGTGTCACATCCCGACCCTTATATTTTTACCTTATTTACTAACGTGATTATAATAAGAATTTTACCGTCTCGATCATTGAGTAAATAGTTTAATTGGTCCCTAGAGGGGTTTCGGGGACGATTATGTGTGGAGGATAATTCGTATGGGGAAAATACGACGACGGTAAAAATAGTAAATTTAAGCTAGTAAAAGGTAATTTTTATTCGGGTATTATTTTTCGGGGTGTTGAATTTTGGAAATTTGGGTTAAAAGGAATGTTGGGTCGGCTGGGCCGAGCCCAACCCATTTTCTTCTTCCTTTCTCTCTCTCTCCCTCCCGTTTTCTCTCTTCCCACCCGTGTTTCTTCTCCCTCCACCCGGGAAACTTCACCACCGCCGTCCGCCGCCGTCCGGCCGCCCCAGACCGCCGCACCGGTTCCAATCGATCGACCTCCAACCCAGCAGCCTCCCTGGACCGGTGAGAGGAGCCCTAGCGCTGCCGTGAGTGAGCGGTGCCGCCCGAAAGAACCGACTGCCCCGAGCTTCCCTTCGCCGGAACTTCCTCCTCCGGCCACCAATCCGGGCAAGCTTGGTACGGTTTTGTAGCCCTCCTCCCGTGCAACAACCCCTCCAAGTAGCTCCCTCCCTCTTGAGCTAGGTAAGGAGAAATGTGGAGTTGAAATTTCTAGGCTTTTAAGTTATTTTCGTTCGATTAGCCTAGTTAGGCTTGGAATTGGGTGATGTGTTGGTCATGAAAGTTGTAGAGGAGATTGAGAGGAAGATTCTGTTAAAATTTGGTAGCATTTGCAGGTCGCCGGAAAACGGCTGCCGGCCGCCGCTGCCGGCGGAGCCGCCGCCGGTTAGGAGATTTTTATGGTTTTTAATGTAGAATATTAAGGGGATATTATTGAAGTGAATTATGGAATTTTTGGATGAGATTTGGATAGGTTTGTGAATTTCAGAAGTTTGGTATTTTTGGCGGTTAATTAATGTAGAATCCGGCCGTAGGATTTAAGTCGTATTTTGGAGAGGTTGTATTTACGACTGTTGAGTATGATATTTAAGTTCGGATTGTTCCGATGTAAGAATATCGAAGTTAGGCAATGATGAGCGTAATTATGGCTCTCGGGTAATTTTGCCTATTTTGATTAAATATTGGATATTGGTTGGGAAATTAATATTATATTTGGAACAGGACGTGAAGAGGCTCGAGCAGACGAGACCCCAGATTGACATCAGGCTTAGGCCTAATTCGTGAGTGGACTTTTATTTGAAATAATATGCATGCTATGGTTCATGATT
>NC_020492.1:32803684-32805278 GCF_000184155.1 Fragaria vesca subsp. vesca | reverse complement strand
CCTAGCTCAAGCAGGAACTCCTAGCTGCCGGCCACCTTTCTCTCATGAGTCAGGAAAACATTTCCTGGTCAACACGGGTTTAGACTTTCCTGAAATAGAAATAAGAAAATTAGAAACTAGGAAAGAGGAAAGATGGAATCTTGATCAAGACAGGAATCCTGAGTAAACAAGGATTTCCAACACTTAGCACAATTTCAACACCAAATTATTCAAATCCGAAAATACTATGTATTCTAACACTAAAACCTACATATTTCTACATTAAGCAATTATTCTACACTAAACACAAATATAAAGCTAAAACAACTAAATAGGAGTTAACAAAGGGTAAATAAAGGGTATAAACATATTAAGAACGTCACACTTTGTGCTCCTATCATTCACCCGTCTAAGGCCTCTAAGGGGCTGCCTTGACCCTGCTAGAGCTTCCTGGACCCTCCTAGGCCCACATAGGCCCGCCTAGGGCAGCCAAGGGGCCACCATGCCCTCCTAGGGCCACCAAGCGGCCGCCTTGGCCAGTTTTGACCCGCCTAGAGCCGCTTTGGTCTGCCTTGACCCGCCTTGGGTGGCCTTGACCCGTCTAGGGCTACCAAATGGGCGCCTTGACCTCGCTAGGACCGCCAAGGGACCGCATTCACCCGTCTAAGGGTGCCAAGGGACTACGTTGACTCTCCTAGGCATTCCTATACTCTCCTAAGGTAGCCAAGGGGCCGCCTTAACCTACCTAGAGCCGCCAAGCTGCCGCCTTGACCCGCCAAGCGGCCACCTTGACCCGCCTTGTGCTGCCTTGGACCTGCCTTGACTCGCCTTGGGCTGGCTTGACCTGGCTGAACTAACCTTGGGCCGCTTTGACCCGCCTTGACTTGTCTTGGGCCACCTTGGACCGTCTTTACCTGCTTTAACCAGCCTTGGGCCGCCTTGACGCTCCTTGACGCTCCTAGACCCTCCAAAGAGCCGCCTTGACCCGCCTTGACCTTCCTAGGGATGCCTAAAGGTCGCCTCAAACCATATAGGGCCGCCAAGGGGCCGCCTTGACCCGCCTTGGACCGCCTTGACCCGCCTTAACCCGCCTTGACCTTCCTAGATCGTCCAAGGGGTCTTGACCCTCCTAGGCCCGCCTAAGGTCACCAATGGGCCGCCTTGACCCTTCTAGGGTCACCAAGAGGCCACCTTAACCCATTTAGGGCCGCCAAGGGGCCACCACGGCCCGCCATGGGCTGCCTTGACCCGCCATGGGCCGTCTTGACCCTCCTACGGGCGCCAAGAGGCCGCCTTAACCCATCCAGGGCCACCTTGACCTGTCTTGAGCCACCTTTATCCTCCTAGGGCCGCCAAGAGGCCGCCTTAACCCATCTAAGACCGCCAAGGGGCCGCCTTGACCCGCTTTGGCCCACCATGGGCGTCTTTGACTCGCCTTGGGCCGCCCTGACCCTTGTTGGCCACTTTGTCCCATTTGGCCGCCTTAACCCGACTTAACGCGCCTTAACCCTCCTAGGCCCGCCTAGGGCCACCAAGGGGCCGCCTTGACCCTCTTAAGGCCGCCAGGAGGCCATCTTAACCCATTTAGGGCTGCCTTGACCCGCTTTGACCCGCC
>NC_020492.1:32800867-32803664 GCF_000184155.1 Fragaria vesca subsp. vesca | reverse complement strand
CCTTAACCCGACTTAACGCGCCTTAACCCTCCTAGGCCCGCCTAGGGCCACCAAGGGGCCGCCTTGACCCTCTTAAGGCCGCCAGGAGGCCATCTTAACCCATTTAGGGCTGCCTTGACCCGCTTTGACCCGCCTTGGGCGCCGAGAGGTCACCTTAACCCATCTTGGGCCGCCAAGGGGTCGCCTTAACCCGCCTTGGCCCGCCATGGACCTCCTTAACCCTCCTTGGGCCGCCTTGACCCATCATGGGCCGCCTTGGAACGCCTTGACCATCCTTTACCCTCCTAGACCCTCCAAGGAGCCGCCTTGACCCGCCTTAACCCACATTGGGCCGCCTTTATCTGCCTTGGGCCGCCTTTACTCATCTAGGGCCGCCTTAATCTGCCTTGACCCGCCTTGGCCTGCCATGGGACACCTTGACCTGCCTTGGGCCACGTTGACCCGCCTTAGCCGCCTTGTCCGCTTTGACCCGCCTTGAACCGCCTTGACCCGTCTTGACCCTCCTTGGGCCGCCTTAACCCGCCTTGAGCCGCGTCTTAATCTGCCTTGACCCGCCTTAGCTGCTTTTACCTTCCTAGAGCCGCCAAGAGGCCGCCTTAACCTATCTAGGGCCGCCTTGACCTGCGTTGGCCCGCCATGGGCCTCCTTGACTCCCCTTGGGTCGCCTTGACACTTCTAGGCCTGCCTAGGGCCAATAAGGGGCCGCCTTAACCCGTCAAGGGGCCACCTTGACCCACCTAAGGCCGCTAAGGGGTTGCCTAGACCCTCGTAGACCCATCTAGGGGCACCAAGGGGACGCCTTGACATGTCTAGGGCCTCCAAGGGGCCGCCTTGACCTGCCTAGGCTGCAGTGACCCGCCTTAGGCCACCTTGACCCTCCTAGACCCTCCAAGGAGCCGTCTTGACCCGTCTTGGGCCGCCTTTACCCGTCTACTATCGCGAAAGGGCCGCCTTAACCTGCACAGGGATGCCTTAACCCTCCAAGGGGCAGCCTTGATCCGTGTAGGGCCGCTAAGGGGTTGCCTTGACCCTCCTAGACCCATCTAGGGGCACCTAGGGGCCGCCTTGACTCATCTAGGGCCTCCAAGGGGCCTTCGTGACCCACCCAGGGCTGCCATGACCCTCTTAGGCGCTCCTGGGGCCACTAAGGGGCCGCCTTGACCCTCTTAGGGCCGCCAAGGGGCCGCCTTGACCCGCACAGGGCTGCCTTGACCCTCATAGGCCCTCTTAGGCTCGCCTAGGGCCACTAAGGGGCCGCCTTGACTCACCTGGGGCCGTCAACGGGCCGCTTTGACCCGTCTTTGCCTGCTATGGGCCTCCTTGACCTGCCTTGACCACCAATGGGCCGCCTTGACCCGCTTTGACCCTCCTTGGCCCTCCTAGACCCTCCTAGACCCTCTAAGGGGCCGCCTTGACCCGCCTTAACACTCTTTGGCCGCCTTGACCCATCTAGGGCCGCCTTGATTTGCCTTGGGCCACCTTGGACCGCCTTGACTCTCCTAGACCCTCCGAGGAGCCGCCTTGACTCGGCTTAACCCGCCTTGGGCCGCCTTTACCTGTCTAGGGCCGCCAAGGGGCCGCCTTAACCCGTCTTAACCCGCCTTAACCCTCCTTGACCCTCCTAGACGTTCCAAGGAGCCGCTTTGACCCGCTTTCACCCGCTTTAGGCTGCCTTAACACGCCTTGGCCGCCTTAACACGCCTTGACCCTCTTAGGGCCGCCAAGAGGCCTCCTTGGCCCGCCATGGGCCTCCTTGACACGCCTTGGGCCGCATTGACCCTCCTTGGGCCGTCTTGACCCGTTTTGGGCTGCCTTGGACCGCCTTAACCCTCCTTGACCCTCCTAGGCCTGCTTAGGGCCACCTTGACTCTCCTTGGGCCGCCAAGAGGCTACCTTAACCCATTTAGGGCTGCCAATGGGCTGCCAATGGGCTGCCTTGACCCGTCATGACTCTTTAAGGGCCGTCAAGAGGCCGCCTTAACCCATCTAGGGCCGCCAAAGGGCCGCCTTGACTCGCCTTGGCCCACCATAGGCCTCCTTGACCCGTCAATGGCCGCCTTGACCTGCCTTAACCCGCCTTAACCATCCTTGACCCTCCTAGACCCTCAAAGGGGCCGCTTTGACCCGCCTTGACCCGCCCAGGGCTGCCTTGACACTCCTAGGCTCGCAAAAGGCCACCAAGGGGCCGCCTTGACCCTCACAGGGCCGCCAAGAGGCCACCTTAACCCATTTAGGGCTGCCTTGGCCCGCCATGGGCCGCCTTGACTCGCCTTTTGCCGCCTTGACCCTCCTATGGGGGCCAAGAGGTCGCCTTAACCCATCTTGGGCCGCCAAGGGGTCGCCTTGACCCACCTTGGCCCGTCATGGACCTCCTTAACCCTCTTTGGGCCGCCTTGACCCGCCATGGGCCACCTTGGAACGCCTTGACTATCTTTTACCCTCCTAGACCCTCCAACAAGCCACCTTCACCCGCCTTAACCCGCATTGGGCCTCCTTTATCCGCCTTTACTCGTCTAGGGCCGCTAAGGGGTCGTCTTTACCCTCCTTGGGCCGCCTTAATCTGCCTTAGGCCGCGTTGACCCACCTTGACCCGCCTTAGCCGCTTTGACCCGCTTAGGGCCACCAAGGGGCCGTCTTGACCCTCCTAAGGCCGCCAAGAGGCCACCTTAACCCATTTAGGGCTGCCTTGGCCTGCCATGGGCCGCCTTGACTCGCCTTTTGCCGCCTTGACCCTCCTATGGGCGCCAAGAGGTCGCCTTAACCCATCTTGGGCAGCCAAGGGGTCGCCTTGACCCAC
>NC_020492.1:32798339-32800847 GCF_000184155.1 Fragaria vesca subsp. vesca | reverse complement strand
TTGACCCGCCTTGGGCCGTCTTGACCCGCCTTGACCATCCTTTACCCTCCTAGACCCTCTAAGGAGCCGCCTTAACTCGCATTTAACCGCCTTTACCCGCCTTAGGCCGCCTTTACCCATCTAAGGCCGCCTTTACCAGCTTTGGCTCACCATGGGCCACCTTGACCTGCCTTGATCCTCCTAAGGCCGCTAAGAGGTGGCCTTAACCCATCTAGGGCCGCCAAGGGGCCGCCTTGACCCGTGTTGGCCCGCCTTGGGCCTCCTTGACTCGCCTTGGGTTGTCTTGACGCTCTTAGGCCCGCTTAGGGCCACCAAGGGGCCGCCTTAACCCGTCAAGGAGCCGCCTTGACCTACCCAGGGCCGCTAAGGGGTTGCCTAGACCCTCATATACCCTCGTAGACCCATCTAGGGGCACCAAGGGGACGCCTTGACCCGTCTAGGGCCTCCAAGGGGCCGCCTTGACCCGTCATGGGCCTCCTTGACCCGTCTTGGCCGCCTTGACACTCTTACGGGCGCCAAGAGGCCTCCTTAACCCATTTAGGGCCGTCTTGGCCCGCTTTGGCGACCCGCCTTAACCCGCTTTGACCCTCCTTAACCCTCCTAGACCCTCTAAGGGACCACCTTGACTTACCTTAACATGCCTTGACCTGCCTAGGGCTGCCTTGACCCGCCTAGGGCCACAAAGAGGCCACCTTAACCCATTTAGGGCCTCCAAGTGGCCGCCTTGGCCCACCTTGACCCACCTTATGCCGCCTTTACCCGTCTAGGGCCGTCAAAGGGCCACCTTGACCCGCACAGGGCTGCTTTGACCCTCGTAGTCCCTCTTAGGCCCGCCTAGGGCCACCAAGGGGCCGCATTGGCCTGACTTTGCCCGCCATGGGCCTCCTTGATCCTCCTTGGGCAGTCTTGACTCGCCTTGACCCTCGTAGGGCCGCTAAAAGGCCGCCTTAATCTATCTAGGGCCGCCAATGGGCTACCTTAACCCGCTTTGGCCCGCCATGGGCCTCCATGACCCTCCTTGGGCTGCCTTGACCCACTTTGAGCCGCCTTAGACCGCTTTAACCCGCCTTAACCCATCTAGGGCCGCCTTAACCCGCCTTGGCCAGCCATGGGCCTCCTTAACCCGCCTTGACCTTTCTTGGGCCGCCTTGATCTGCCTTGAGCTTACTTGGACCGCCTTGACCCGCCTTAACCCACCATGACCCTCCTAGACCCTCCTAGGAGTCGCCTTGACCCGGTTTTACCCGCCTTGAGCCGCCTTTACCAGTTTTGGGCCGCCTTTACCCGCCTTAACCCACCTTGACCCTCCTAGACGCTCCAAGGAGCCGCCTTAACCCGCCTTAACTCGTTTTGGGCCGCCTTGACCCGCTTTGATCCGCCATGGGCCGCCTTGACCCTCCTAGGACCGCCAAAGGGCCGCCTTGGCCCGCCATGTGCCTCCTTGACCCGCCTTGACCCTCCTTGGGCCGTCTAGGGCCTCCAAAGAGCCTCCTTGACCCACTTTAACCTGTCTTGGGTGGCCTTGACCCGCACAGGGCTGCCTTGACCCTCATAGGCCCTCTTAGGCCCACCTAAGGCCACCAAGAGCCGCCTTGACCAGCCTAGGGCCACTAAGGGGTTGCCTAGACCCTCCTAAACACATCTAGGGGAACCAAGGGGCCGCCTTGACCCGTCTAGGGCCTCTCAGGGGCCGCCTTGACACGCATATGGCTGTCATGACCCTCCTTGGCCCGCCATGGGCCTCCTTGACACTCCTACAGGCGCCAAGAGGCCTCCTTAACCCATCTAGGGCCACCAAGAGCCGCCTTGGCCCGCTTTGGCGACCCGCCTTAACCCGCTTTGACCCTCCTTGACCCTCCTAGACCCTCTAAAGGGCCACCTTGACTCACCTTAACCCGCATTGACCTACCCAGAGCTGCCTTAACCCGCCTAGGGCCATCAAGGGGTCGCATTGACCCTCCTAGGGCCGCCAAGAGGCCACCTTAACCCATTTAGGGCCGCCAAGTGGCCGCCTTTATCCGTCTAAGGCCGCCAAGGGGCCACCTTGACCCGCACAAGGCTACCTTGACCCTCGTAGTCCTTCTTAGGCCCGCCTAGGGCCACCAAAGGGTCGCCTTAACCCGCCTTTGCCCGCCATGGGCCTCCTTGACTCTCTTTGGGCCGTCTTGACCCGCCTTTACCCTCGTAGGGCCGCTAAGAGGCCGCCTTAATCTATCTAGGGCCGCCAATGGGCCGCCTTGACCCGTTTTGGTCCAGCCATGGGCCTCCTTGACCCTCCTTGGCGCCTTGACCCTTCTTGGAACGCCTGACCGCGTTTACCCTCCTGGACCTCCTTGACGGTCCGAGGGCGCCTTGACCCGGCCTTAACCCGTCGTTGGGCCGCCTTGACCCGCCTAGGGCTACCTTGACACTCCTAGGCAAGGGGACACCTTGACCCTCATAGGGACGCCAAGTGGCCACCTTAACCCCATTTTAGGGCCACATTGACCCCTCATAATGCAGCCAAGA